>NC_139994.1:60901627-61147889 GCF_964263955.1 Coregonus lavaretus
GGTAGACTTAGTCTGAGCTGTTGCAGGCTGAGGGCCCCTTTAACCAGTAAAGACAGCCTCATCCTTTAATCTCACTGATTGACTTTTAAGCTAAAATGAAACAAATGATGGAAGGTCTATTTGAGTTCTTCAGTAGAGAAACCAGATAATAAGCCTATTGTGGGTTTCTGTTCTTTATCTGTGTGGTACGACCTAACTAAACACGGCAGAATTTCATTGATACTTCAGATGACATACTATGGTTGATACAAAGAAGAAAAAGAGATCTAAGATAACTTAGACGTCTGTGTCCATCAAATTGAACATAGCATACTGTATAAAAAACGAGCCTGTAAAAGTGGTATGATTTATTAAGTTCCAAAAAATATAGAAGGCCAGTACATGCAGTATTGTTCATACATGCTAAATGTTTGTGAGAGAAGAAAATAACAAAGCTTATAATAAAAAAGGGATAATGTATAGATAAGAGATCAGGTAGGCATCCGCGCTACAGCAAACACATAAAGGGAGCGCTTGACAACAATGACGAAATTCCAACAAAAAGGCTTACCAAGAAAAACTTCCAAAAGAACTAATTGGAGGCAGAAAATATTTGTAGAACTCAACAAAGCTGACGTCTTCCTCAGAGTGACCTGACAATTGCACTTAACTCCTATTCATAGCATAGTGACCTACTGAGACACAACAAAGTACAAATAAAAATAGTTTTATAGTATTATTATTTGCCATTTACCTTGAATTTCCTGTTGACCTTATTTTAATTTTTACATTGATGTGTCTCAGTAAGCTACTAGGCTATAAATAGGAGTAAAGTGCAATTGTCAGGTCACTCTGAGGAAGACGTCAACTTGACATTGAAACGTCAGTCACCTGTACTCATCCAAATAAGAAATTAATCTCTGCCTTTTTTGTGGAGTGCTCCAACTCCATTCTGACTCAAATTAGTCCTTTTGGAAGTGTTCCCTGGTAAACCCTTTTGTTGAGTGATACACAACATGATACATAACATGATCATTACATCTGATACATGTGTTATACATATACTAAATGATCATCATGATTGCTAGGATATCATTTGACACTTTTTGTCACTACATGTAAAACAGTTACTTAACACAGAGCTGAAAATGAAGTAGGAGCAGGAGATGACATGTTTAGACTTCAGCCTTCTTCCAGGAAGTGGTTACTGGAATTTCCTGTCATCGATGGACTTCATGATGTTCTCAATCGAAGGATCATCTGGATTGGCACAGAAGCGGTAGCTCTTTCTTGTGACCAAGCTGGAAGAGAGCAGACAATATCCGAGTAAACATCCCTGTGTGTATTGTGTGTGTGTGTGCATGTGTGTGTGTATGTGTGTGTGTATGTGTAGTGTGTTGCAGTGTGTAGGTGTATGTGTGTAGGTGTATGTGTATAACTGTACTTACATGACTCCCCTCTTAGGGCAGTCAGATCTGGTCATTTCATAATCCCTGATGAATTGTCCAGTGATTTTTCTTGTGTAATACTTGAAACAGCATTCTTCAGGACCATTTCCATCTGTATAAAGAGACAATCTGTAATTTTTCTATAATTTTTCTTACATACTATAGACCACAGGAGGTTGGTGGTCCCTTAATTGGGGAGGACGGGCTCGCGATATTGGCTGGAGCGGTATCAGGAGAATGGTATCAAATACAGTACATCAAACACATGATTTCCAGGTGTTTGATACCATTCCATTTGCTCCGTTCCAGCCATTGTTATGAGCCGTCCTCCCCTCAGCAGCCTCCTGTGCTATAGACAGGTTAGCTGACAACGTCACCAAAACGATGCCAGCGCTTCAAAGGGGCTAAAGGCTGTGTGTTAGGATTCTGGATGGTCAGATGGCTAGCAACAATGACAAGAAGCTGCCATGTGGGGAATCGTAAGTGCCTCATTTCAGCCAATTTTATCTTGTTCTTGACTGATGTCACGTCTTTGCTAATATGGCACAAATGTTTTAGCTAGCTAGCTAACCAATAAGTGTAACAATGTATTTGTAAAATAAAGTGCAACTTTATTTGTTTTAATAAACATTGGAGACTAAATATAGTTTACATGTTGTCAACAACCTAAGCCAAGCCCAGCTGTTTTGCCCCATTGTTGCGCACATGTCGGTTGTGTTGCTAAACAACCAACCCGTCTATAAGTCAGAACTTAAACATGGAATATTTCATTTCAGCTCATAATGCAACAATTCAGAGTAGGAGTGCTGATCTAGGAGCAGTTTTGCCTTTTAGATCACAATGAATAAGATTATATAAACAGCAGGGAACTGATCCTAGATCACCAGACTCTTGATAAGTACAGTCCCATATCTCTCCCATACATCCTTAACCCTAATTGCTCCTGTAAGTCACTCTGGATAAGAGCATCTGCTAAATGACTCAAATGTTAATGTAACACTATGATTAACACTAAATGTTAGACAATGTTCTGAAGAGAAGGATTGATAGTAGTTAAGAATCGATTCCAAAGCAGGGATAACTTACTGTTGGCCAACGCGGCGGACCACAGGGCTGCTCCCAGGATGCACAGCAGGAGAAGGATCTGAGCAGACCGCATGATTGGTTGATGATGAGCAGACAATGACCAACACTGTTAACACCTCAGCAACTGTAAAGGATTCTAAACTTAGGACAGAGTCTTTTGTCCTTTATGATCGGAGGAGGGGAGGGAGGGGAGGGAGGTGTGTGGTTTTGGTGGGGAGAGGGAGGGGTGTGGGGGGGGGGGGGAGTGTGTAGGTGACAAAAGTTTCCACTTAATCTCAAAAGTAGAAGAAAAAAAAATGGTTCACAGGAAATGCACATGGGTTTAGCCCACCACAGTGGACGCCTTGCACAGTTCTTTGTAGCACGCATTGCCTAAAAACTCAGCATCAGTGTGATACATACAGTGGGGGAAAAAAGTATTTAGTCAGCCACCAATTGTGCAAGTTCTCCCACTTAAAAAGATGAGAGAGGCCTGTAATTTTCATCATAGGTACACGTCAACTATGACAGACAAAATGAGAAAAAATAATCCAGAAAATCACATTGTAGGATTTTTAATGAATTTATCAGCAAATTATGGTGGAAAATAAGTATTTGGTCAATAACAAAAGTTTCTCAATACTTTGTTATATACCCTTTGTTGGCAATGACACAGGTCAAACGTTTTCTGTAAGTCTTCACAAGGTTTTCACACACTGTTGCTGGTATTTTTGCCCATTCCTCCATGCAGTTCTCCTCTAGAGCAGTGATGTTTTGGGGCTGTCGCTGGGCAACACGGACTTTCAACTCCCTCCAAAGATTTTCTATGCGTTTGAGATCTGGAGACTGGCTAGGCCACTCCAGGACCTTGAAATGCTTCTTACGAAGCCACTCCTTCGTTGCCCGGGCGGTGTGTTTGGGATCATTGTCATGCTGAAAGACCCAGCCACGTTTCATCTTCAATGCCCTTGCTGATGGAAGGAGGTTTTCACTCAAAATCTCACGATACATGGCCCCATTCATTCTTTCCTTTACACGGATCAGTCGTCCTGGTCCCTTTGCAGAAAAACTGCCCCAAAGCATGATATTTCCACCCCCATGCTTCACAGTAGGTATGGTGATCTTTGGATGCAACGCAGCATTCTTTGTCCTCCAAACATGACGAGTTGAGTTTTTACCAAAAAGTTCTATTTTAGTTTCATCTGACCATATGACATTCTCCCAATCCTCTTCTGGATCATCCAAATGCACTCTATCAAACTTCAGACGGGCCTGGACATGTACTGGCTTAAGCAGGGGGACACGTCTGGCACTGCAGGATTTGAGTCCCTGGCGGCGTAGTGTGTTACTGATGGTAGGCTTTGTTACTTTGGTCCCAGCTCTCTGCAGGTCATTCACTAGGTCCCCCCGTGTGGTTCTGGGATTTTTGCTCACCGTTCTTGTGATCATTTTGACCCCACGGGGTGAGATCTTGCGTGGAGCCCCAGATCGAGAGAGATTATCAGTGGTCTTGTATGTCTTCCATTTCCTAATAATTGCTCCCACAGTTGATTTCTTCAAACCAAGCTGCTTACCTATTGCAGATTCAGTCTTCCCAGCCTGGTGCAGGTCTACAATTTTGTTTCTGGTGTCCTTTGACAGCTATTTGTTCTTGGCCATAGTGGAGTTTGGAGTGTGACTGTTTGAGGTTGTGGACAGGTGTCTTTTATACTGATAACAAGTTCAAACAGGTGCCATTAATACAGGTAACGAGTGGAGGACAGAGGAGCCTCTTAAAGAAGAAGTTACAGGTCTGTGAGAGCCAGAAATCTGGCTTGTTTGTAGGTGACCAAATACTTATTTTCCACCATAATTTGCAAATAAATTCATAAAAAATCCTACAATGTGATTTTCTGGAAAGAAAATTCTCAATTTGTCTGTCATAGTTGACGTGTACCTATGATGAAAATTACAGGCCTCTCTCATCTTTTTAAGTGGGAGAACTTGCACAATTGGTGGCTGACTAAATACTTTTTCCCCCACTGTAAGGTCTGAAGTTATTGACCCCCTACACCCTCTTCTTGGGCTAAAAAGCAGTTTCCTGGAAATAATAATAATTTGTTCTACAACTATGGAAAAACAATTCAAACATTGAACAAATAAAGGGGCATCATACTGTTCATCAAGTTGAATATGTACAGATATTGTATTTAATAAAACAGAAGCTAAACACTGAGTATATAAACATTAAGAACACCTGCTCGTTCCATGACAGACTGACCAGGTGAAAGCTATGATCCGTTATTGATGTCACTTGTTATATCCACTTCAATCAGTGTAGATGAACGGGAGGAGACGGGTTAAAGAGGGATTTTTAAGCCTTGAGACAATTGAGACATGGATTGTGTATGTGTGCCATTCAGAGGGTGAATGGGCAAGACAAAATATTTAAGTGCCTTTGAACGGGGTATGGTAGTAGGTGCCAGGCGCACCGCTTTGTGTCAAGAACTGCAACACTGCTGGGTATGTCGCACTTTTGGAACACACGAATTGAGGCTGTTCTGGAGGGCAATGGGGGTGCAATTCAATATTAGGAAGGTGTTCCAAATGTTTGGTTCCTCAGTGTACACTTCAAGTGAGATGCAGTTCCAGTTTTCACCCTGCTGCCCTCCCACTCCAGTTCTCCACAACCAAAAAGGGTCATATATAAAAACAAGGAGACAGTCAAACTGACAATGCAAAACAAAGCTTAAAGGAAATCAGATAACATATCATACCTTTATTATCACATTTCTTGGTGAGGTCTTCAATTTCTTTATTCAATGTATCTACAACAGGGGACCAATGACATACAGCCATTTATACTTCCCAAGACGCACTTCTGTGATTAAGGGGTGAGTCTACTTCCTGTAGTTCTTACTGATTGATTATCGGGGCTGGGTAAGGCGATGTTGGACACACATGTCCCAACCCTGTAACATTCACACAGGAACTAACAGGGAACGTCTTTTTTTCCTTTAGAAATGTCACTTCAAATCACACACACACACACGAGGGTCCTCAACAGATCACATGTGAGGGACACCGATACAGTGAGGGAATGTACTCAACAAGACAAAATAAAAAAACTGAAAAACATGGATAAACTGCCAAAACGACAGTGTGAAACTGCAGGGTGAAACTACACATGGTGACAAACAAAACAAATATGATTGTGCAAAATGCTTTATTGCAGTACTGCGGTGTTCACCACATAGGCAGAGCAGGGGGAAGGTGAAGAGATCTTCATACAGTGATCAGAACGTCTGCGTGCACAGTGGTGAGAGGAGGTGAAACGACGAGGGGGTATTGTCAGACATCCTGTTGCTACTGCTGGCTGAATATCAGTATGCACTACAAACTGTGTCAACAGCCAAAGGGGTCACTAAATGCCTTGGGGCTCTGGAGTATGGAGGGTTTAGTACAGTACCTGCATTTGAAACAAGTCTCACATTCAGAATCATCTACTGAGGAGTTCGCTTTTTGGCAGGTGATGGTGGCCAGAAGACATGAAAGCAGTAGTAGAATCTGTGAACTGAACACCAAACCAAAGCCTCTTTCTGAACGACACCCTAACACTGAGCTCACACATCTAAACCAAGGCCGGTGTGTTCAGAAACAGGAAAACCAGAGCTCCTAACATGACTCAGGTCCTTTATCTACATTAACAAAGGCATTATAGGAAAAAACAGAGTAACACCTCTGAGTTACACTCTGCTCATCACCATGGAGTAAGACAGCTTCTGATTGGGTTACAGCACTTACTGAGTGAGCACATCCAATAGGGGAAGGGCATACTGTGGACACAGAGATACCAGCAACGCCTTATTATTGATAGAAGGGACATATCAAATCATCAACAATCTCTTTTCCTTTCTGGAATCTTTTAATCAGCTTCACAATCAAAGCGGTACTTATGGGTTGGGGGGGTGACTGAAGTGGATTATATCAAATGGGACGATACCAGTGAGGTTTGTTGTATTAACCTAACCTTTTTTCTTCATTATAACGTAACGACAAATAAAGAGATTGTCTCCATATTAAGAGATGACACTTAAATTAGAAACTAAGACAACAGAAATTAATTACGATGAAAAATGAACTGTGCAGAAAACAGGAAAAAAGAGGCAGCCGATATACTGTAGTATATCGATTCTCCTAATCTACCTGAGCTGTTCCAGTTTAAACCACTTTAGGGTTTTTCAGGCAGCTTATTTCCTCTTTGTAAAACATTTATTTAAAAAGTGAACCTTTAATGGCACTACACACAAACTACATCTGTTGCATTTCAGTTGAATCTTCATAAGAATACAAATTCATTGACTACGCCCTCCTTTCAAGTCGATGAACCATTCTCCCCAAATCAACAAACGTCCACGTCTTCTCCTTTGGAGCCTTTCCTTCATGGAATGGTGCAGAGACAAATAACAAACAAAGGGAACCAACTAAGATACGGCAAACAAATGTAAAACACATCGAAACCACATCAGTCCAAACAAAACAAAAAAGGCTAATGATAAAAATCGCAGCTGACTTGCAGGAATGACCAATGACAACGGAGTCTTGGAGTAGAGATAGAGGTAGAAGAGAGAGAGAGAGAGGTAGAAGAGAGAGAGAGAGAGAGAGGTGAGAGAGAGAGAGAGAGAGAGAGAGAGAGAGAGAGAGAGGTGGGAGAGAGAGAGGTGGGAGAGAGAGAGGTGGGAGGGAGAGAGAGAGAGAGAGAGAGAGAGAGGTGGGAGAGAGAGAGGTGGGAGAGAGAGAGGTGGGAGAGAGAGAGAGAGAGAGAGAGAGAGAGAGAGAGAGAGAGAGAGAAGTGAGAGAGAGAGAGAGAGAGAGAGGTAGAAGTGAGAGAGAGGTAGAAGAGGTAGGAGAGAGAGAGAGAGGTAGATGTGAGAGAGAGGTAGAAGTGAGAGAGAGAGGTAGAGGAGAGAGGTAGCATAGAGTGAGAGAGGGGTAGAAGAGAGCGTGAGAGAGAGAAAAGAGTGGGAAAGTGATAAAGACAAAAAGAGGAGAGAGAGAGAGGTCCAGTTGGGTAACTAGTATCCCTGCTATAGACAGGTGGGAGTATACAGTGCATTCGAGAGCATCTTTCTGCCTGCTTTAATTCTGGGACAGGGGCACAGCATGTGTGCTGTTCCAGACCTCCAGGGTCTCTGCTCCATGACCCACGTCTAGGGGGACCACAGTGGCTGGTTGTCCCCAGCCCAGAGTGCTCTGAGCCTGGGGTAGGTCCGTCCCAGGGAGGGTATGTGTCTGGGGGCCGGGAGGGCAGCTCTCACAGACAGCCTGTCCTGGGCTAGGGTCCAGGGTTTCATAGGGTCAGGTAGAGTACTGGGTTGGAGAATGAGCTAGTGTCTGTTGTTTTGCTCCTGGATGACCGTTGGACTCAGCGCTTTAGGACTGGACTGATCCACTCCTGCTCCTTCTGTAAGGCCTGAAGAACCTGAGGAGAAACAAGGGACCATGGTATGCAACATAGCATCAGCATCATTGGAGTTCTATACCTATACTTTACACATGAAGGACCAGGCCAAGATGCTAGTAGTTCCATCACTTGAGCCTTGACACTTAAGTTGAAAAACCACTGAGGCCAACTCTGTTTACCCCTAACTGAAGAATGTCTGTTTTCCAAAAGTGATGTCAGTTGACTTTAGGGGACCTGTTACATCCAAACAGTCTGTGTCATCTCACCTGTGCCCATTTCCTGTTCTTGCTGGTCATGTGGACGCCGTGGATGTGCGAGAAGAGCTGATCGGGGGGAATGTGGTCGGGCAGTCGGGTGAGGAACTGGGCGTTGTGGATGAAGTCCATGCGGGTCAACACGTCCTCGTACAGGCGCAGGATGCCAAGGGCCACCCGGAATAGGAACTCGTCTCCGTCACGACAGAACACATCCCACACCCGACACGCCAGGTCCAACGGCAGTGACTTACTGTACAGGGTGAAGATCCTACAGAGAGCGAGAGAGAGAGATGGAGAAAGCGAAAGAGAGAGATGGAGAAAGCAAGAGAGAGAGATGGAGAACGAGAGAGAGAGAGAGATGGAGAAAGCGAGAGAGAGAGATGGAGAAAGCGAGAGAGAGAGATGGAGAAAGCGAGAGAGAGAGAGATGGAGAAAGCGAGAGAGAGAGATGGAGAAAGCGAGAGAGAGAGAGAGATGGAGAAAGCGAGAGAGAGAGAGATGGAGAACGCGAGAGAGAGAGATGGAGAACGCGAGAGAGAGAGATGGAGAACGCGAGAGAGAGAGAGATGGAGAAAGCGAGAGAGAGAGAGATGGAGAAAGCGAGAGAGATGGAGAAAGCGAGAGAGATGGAGAAAGCGAGAGAGAGAGATGGAGAAAGCGAGAGAGAGAGAGATGGAGAAAGCGAGAGAGAGAGATGGAGAAAGCAAGAGAGAGAGATGGAGAAAGCAAGAGAGAGAGAGATGGAGAAAGCGAGAGAGATGGAGAAAGAGAGAGATGGAGAAAGCGAGAGAGAGATGGAGAAAGCGAGAGAGAGATGGAGAAAGCGAGAGAGAGAGAGTGGAGAGAGACACACACACAAACAAAAAAATCTTCATTTGGATATACCTTTCCATATTGAAACATTGAGGTACAAAGGAGCCAAATGTTTGGGAGATTACACAGACACCTGCCGTTATTTTCACACACATTCATAGACGTGAGTAGTCCACAGAGACAAACACACACATTCATGGACGTGAGTAGTCCACAGAGACAAACAAACCAAGCATTCGCAGATAAGCACCCAGTCATTTGAAAAACATTACCAAAGAGCCATAGTCTGCTCTGAGACACACAATCAGGACAAAGACATTTGAACAGACAAGGTCCATAAATCAGCAAACTCCCAAACTAACTGCAACTGTCTTTTCCTGGGACACTTTAGTTTGTATACGGGCCACTAGCTTATGATATTTCTGAGGTGCAGGGCTGCTATCCTGACTTCCATCTCCCCTCATCTCTCCATCAGTGTATAAATAACTGATGTGTGAAAAAAGGTCTCTCTTCATAGCGCTGTGGTGAGAGTAGGGGTCGAGCTGATCATCTACACAACCAACTTACACATCCTGTCTTCTCAGTACACAGTAACACAATCTAAAGAGTAAAAAGGCCACAGAAAAAAGCACCTACAAAGTGCCAATATTTTAATCATGTCGTTTTTCACATTCTTAAATGGTACCTAATATTTTATTTCATTTAGTCTACACCCATTAGTTACTTGACAAAAACAATTGAGAGAGAGAGAGAAAGAGAGAGACGGGGTCTCACCAGTCGATTAAATAAATATCGGGGGTTAAGTTGTTTTCCTTGAAATGTGCAAACAGCTTAGGTAGGTTTTCTTCAAAGAACACTTCAAAAGCCGCAAAGTACGTCAACATCTGAGGAGAGAGAGAAGAAACATCTGAGTCAGATATATAGACCACATAGTCCTCACACCACTATAACACTATCAGTCAGATATATAGACCACATAGTCCTCACACCACTATAACACTATCAGTCAGATGTATAGACCACATAGTCCTCACACCACTATAACACTATCAGTCAGATATATAGACCACATAGTCCTCACACCACTATAACACTATCAGTCAGATATATAGACCACATAGTCCTCACACCACTATAACACTATCAGTCAGATGTATAGACCACATAGTCCTCACACCACTATAACACTATCAGTCAGATGTATAGACCACATAGTCCTCACACCACTATAACACTATCAGTCAGATATATAGACCACATAGTCCTCACACCACTATAACACTATCAGTCAGATATATAGACCACATAGTCCTCACACCACTATAACACTATCAGTCAGATATATAGACCACATAGTCCTCACACCACTATAACACTATCAGTCAGATATATAGACCACATAGTCCTCACACCACTATAACACTATCAGTCAGATATATAGACCACATAGTCCTCACACCACTATAACACTATCAGTCAGATATATAGACCACATAGTCCTCACACCACTATAACACTATCAGTCAGATATATAGACCACATAGTCCTCACACCACTATAACACTATCAGTCAGATATATAGACCACATAGTCCTCACACCACTATAACACTATCAGTCAGATATATAGACCACATAGTCCTCACACCACTATAACACTATCAGTCAGATATATAGACCACATAGTCCTCACACCACTATAACACTATCAGTCAGATATATAGACCACATAGTCCTCACACCACTATAACACTATCAGTCAGATATATAGACCACATATTCCTCACACCACTATAACACTATCAGTCAGATATATAGACCACATAGTCCTCACACCACTATAACACTATCAGTCAGATATATAGACCACATAGTCCTCACACCACTATAACACTATCAGTCAGATATATAGACCACATAGTCCTCACACCACTATAACACTATCAGTCAGATATATAGACCACATAGTCCTCACACCACTATAACACTATCAGTCAGATATATAGACCACATAGTCCTCACACCACTATAACACTATCAGTCAGATATATAGACCACATAGTCCTCACACCACTATAACACTATCAGTCAGATATATAGACCACATAGTCCTCACACCACTATAACACTATCAGTCAGATATAGACCACATAGTCCTCACACCACTATAACACTATCAGTCAGATATATAGACCACATAGTCCTCACACCACTATAACACTATCAGTCAGATATATAGACCACATAGTCCTCACACCACTAACACTATCAGTCAGATATATAGACCACATAGTCCTCACACCACTATAACACTATCAGTCAGATATATAGACCACATAGTCCTCACACCACTATAACACTATCAGTCAGATATATAGACCACACAGTCCTCACACCACTATAACACTATCAGTCAGATATATAGACCACATAGTCCTCACACCACTATAACACTATCAGTCAGATATATAGACCACATAGTCCTCACACCACTATAACACTATCAGTCAGATATATAGACCACATAGTCCTCACACCACTATAACACTATCAGTCAGATATATAGACCACATAGTCCTCACACCACTATAACACTATCAGTCAGATATATAGACCACATAGTCCTCACACCACTATAACACTATCAGTCAGATATATAGACCACAGTCCTCACACCACTATAACACTATCAGTCAGATATATAGACCACATAGTCCTCACACCACTATAACACTATCAGTCAGATATATAGACCACATAGTCCTCACACCACTATAACACTATCAGTCAGATATATAGACCACATAGTCCTCACACCACTATAACACTATCAGTCAGATATATAGACCACATAGTCCTCACACCACTATAACACTATCAGTCAGATATATAGACCACATAGTCCTCACACCACTATAACACTATCAGTCAGATATATAGACCACATAGTCCTCACACCACTATAACACTATCAGTCAGATATATAGACCACATAGTCCTCACACCACTATAACACTATCAGTCAGATATATAGACCACATAGTCCTCACACCACTATAACACTATCAGTCAGATATATAGACCACACAGTCCTCACACCACTATAACACTATCAGTCAGATATATAGACCACATAGTCCTCACACCACTATAACACTATCAGTCAGATATATAGACCACATAGTCCTCACACCACTATAACACTATCAGTCAGATATATAGACCACATAGTCCTCACACCACTATAACACTATCAGTCAGATATATAGACCACATAGTCCTCACACCACTATAACACTATCAGTCAGATATATAGACCACATAGTCCTCACACCACTATAACACTATCAGTCAGATATATAGACCACATAGTCCTCACACCACTATAACACTATCAGTCAGATATATAGACCACATAGTCCTCACACCACTATAACACTATCAGTCAGATATATAGACCACATAGTCCTCACACCACTATAACACTATCAGTCAGATGTATAGACCACATAGTCCTCACACCACTATAACACTATCAGTCAGATGTATAGACCACATAGTCCTCACACCACTATAACACTATCAGTCAGATATATAGACCACATAGTCCTCACACCACTATAACACTATCAGTCAGATATATAGACCACATAGTCCTCACACCACTATAACACTATCAGTCAGATATATAGACCACATAGTCCTCACACCACTATAACACTATCAGTCAGATATATAGACCACATAGTCCTCACACCACTATAACACTATCAGTCAGATATATAGACCACATAGTCCTCACACCACTATAACACTATCAGTCAGATATATAGACCACATAGTCCTCACACCACTATAACACTATCAGTCAGATATATAGACCACATATTCCTCACACCACTATAACACTATCAGTCAGATATATAGACCACATAGTCCTCACACCACTATAACACTATCAGTCAGATATATAGACCACATAGTCCTCACACCACTATAACACTATCAGTCAGATATATAGACCACATAGTCCTCACACCACTATAACACTATCAGTCAGATATATAGACCACATAGTCCTCACACCACTATAACACTATCAGTCAGATATATAGACCACATAGTCCTCACACCACTATAACACTATCAGTCAGATATATAGACCACATAGTCCTCACACCACTATAACACTATCAGTCAGATATATAGACCACATAGTCCTCACACCACTATAACACTATCAGTCAGATATATAGACCACATAGTCCTCACACCACTATAACACTATCAGTCAGATATATAGACCACATAGTCCTCACACCACTATAACACTATCAGTCAGATATATAGACCACATAGTCCTCACACCACTAACACTATCAGTCAGATATATAGACCACATAGTCCTCACACCACTATAACACTATCAGTCAGATATATAGACCACATAGTCCTCACACCACTATAACACTATCAGTCAGATATATAGACCACACAGTCCTCACACCACTATAACACTATCAGTCAGATATATAGACCACATAGTCCTCACACCACTATAACACTATCAGTCAGATATATAGACCACATAGTCCTCACACCACTATAACACTATCAGTCAGATATATAGACCACATAGTCCTCACACCACTATAACACTATCAGTCAGATATATAGACCACATAGTCCTCACACCACTATAACACTATCAGTCAGATATATAGACCACATAGTCCTCACACCACTATAACACTATCAGTCAGATATATAGACCACATAGTCCTCACACCACTATAACACTATCAGTCAGATATATAGACCACATAGTCCTCACACCACTATAACACTATCAGTCAGATATATAGACCACATAGTCCTCACACCACTATAACACTATCAGTCAGATATATAGACCACATAGTCCTCACACCACTATAACACTATCAGTCAGATGTATAGACCACATAGTCCTCACACCACTATAACACTATCAGTCAGATATATAGACCACATAGTCCTCACACCACTATAACATTATCAGTCAGATATATAGACCACACAGTCCTCACACCACTATAACACTATCAGTCAGATATATAGACCACACAGTCCTCACACCACTATAACACTATCAGTCAGATATATAGACCACATAGTCCTCACACCACTATAACACTATCAGTCAGATATATAGACCACATAGTCCTCACACCACTATAACACTATCAGTCAGATATATAGACCACATAGTCCTCACACCACTATAACACTATCAGTCAGATATATAGACCACATATTCCTCACACCACTATAACACTATCAGTCAGATATATAGACCACATAGTCCTCACACCACTATAACACTATCAGTCAGATATATAGACCACATAGTCCTCACACCACTATAACACTATCAGTCAGATATATAGACCACATAGTCCTCACACCACTATAACACTATCAGTCAGATATATAGACCACATAGTCCTCACACCACTATAACACTATCAGTCAGATATATAGACCACATAGTCCTCACACCACTATAACACTATCAGTCAGATATATAGACCACATAGTCCTCACACCACTATAACACTATCAGTCAGATATATAGACCACATAGTCCTCACACCACTATAACACTATCAGTCAGATATATAGACCACATAGTCCTCACACCACTATAACACTATCAGTCAGATATATAGACCACATAGTCCTCACACCACTATAACACTATCAGTCAGATATATAGACCACATAGTCCTCACACCACTATAACACTATCAGTCAGATATATAGACCACATAGTCCTCACACCACTATAACACTATCAGTCAGATATATAGACCACATAGTCCTCACACCACTATAACACTATCAGTCAGATATATAGACCACATAGTCCTCACACCACTATAACACTATCAGTCAGATATATAGACCACATAGTCCTCACACCACTATAACACTATCAGTCAGATATATAGACCACATAGTTCTCACACCACTATAACACTATCAGTCAGATATATAGACCACATAGTCCTCACACCACTATAACACTATCAGTCAGATATATAGACCACATAGTCCTCACACCACTATAACACTATCAGTCAGATATATAGACCACATAGTCCTCACACCACTATAACACTATCAGTCAGATGATGTAGTAACACATGGTTACAGTTGTGAACAGGGTGCTAAGTGCTATGAGTGCAGTGGTGTAGTGTGCAAATCACCGCTAACAGGATGTGCAGGCTTTTATTCCAGCCCAGCACAAACACCAAAAACTGTCTGTCTGTCTGTCTGTCTGTCTGTCTGTCTGTACTGTACTCACAAGGCTGTGGTCCACTCTGAAGAAGGCCATCTGACAGGGCTTGTTCAGCAGGTTGGCGAAAGCTATGAAGGCGTCTGCCGTGTCCAGGTTGAGGATCAGCACCGCCGCGATGAACGACATACCCTGCACCTGAACACACAGAGACTGACGTTAACTATAGAAGTAGTGATGGTGACTATGTTACAAGCGGCCATGTTGACGCCTGCTACAGTGCCGTAGCCACGTCGACGCCTGCTACAGTGCCGTAGCCACGTTGACGCCTGCTACAGTGCCGTAGCCACGTTGACGCCTGCTACAGTGCCGTAGCCACGTTGACGCCTGCTACAGTGCCGTAGCCACGTTGACGCCTGCTACAGTACCGTAGCCACGTTGATCAACTGTATGTCAGTACTGTGAACACAGAGGGAGGAGAGAGTGTGATGTTTATTATTAGTAGTGGGGTGGTGTTAGGGGCATTTACTGTTAGTGTTAATGGTGGTGTTAGGGGCATTTACTGTTAGTGTTAATGGTGGTGTTAGGGGCATTTACTGTTAGTGTTAATGGTGGTGTTAGGGGCATTTACTGTTAGTGTTAATGGTGGTGTTAGGGGCATTTACTGTTAGTGTTAATGGTGGTGTTAGGGGCATTTACTGTTAGTGTTAATGGTGGTGTTAGGGGCATTTACTGTTAGTGTTAATGGTGGTGTTGGGGGCATTTACTGTTAGTGTTAATGGTGGTGTTAGGGGCATTTACTGTTAGTGTTAATGGTGGTGTTAGGGGCATTTACTGTTAGTGTTAATGGTGGTGTTAGGGGCATTTACTGTTAGTGTTAATGGTGGTGTTAGGGGCATTTACTGTTAGTGTTAATGGTGGTGTTAGGGGCATTTACTACAAGAACTAGTAATAATGCGAAGGGCAAAAACGATTCTAGAACACTTAAAGGTAGACTCAGTGAGATGACGTAGATGACACAAAGTAAACAGCAGTACTGGGTCAATTTCCAAAACAACTAAGAGCGTTGAAGCGCGAGGCTGAACTTCTCAGCTGTTTTGGTCGTGTAGGTACCACGTTGCAGCAGCGTGAAGTGCACCTGTGCACACGTGCAGATGCTCCGTGAGACTGAGTGAGCAAAGTCTTGCATCGCGCTCATATCAATATCTGTGGTGCTTTCTGCTGCAACGTCATCCACCTTTAACGTGAACTCTCTTTCAGAATGCCTTGGAGACAGTCAGATTGACATAGGGTCAGTCCAGGAAGTTGAGACATTTCTCTGTAAAGCACACTGTGGGCTTTTTCTCAGCACGGCTGTGGTGTTGTGCAGTTGTGAAAGCCACAGTACATGATCACATCTCTATCAGAGCACACTGACACTAGAGGACTTAACCACATACTGGAAACTCATTTAAAATCAGACTCAGAGCCAATAAACAAACAAGCTGAAAGTTAACCTTAGTAATGCAATAGTTCTATTGGGTTCAAGGTTCAAAGAGCATGATGACGTATTGATGAGTGATGGAATCAAAAGAGAGAACCGTCTAGGTCAGTGCTGCATTGGAATACACAGATGTAAGCACACAAACACCAACCCACACACACACAAACACCCACAAAAACACCCACACAAACACCCACACACAAACACCCACACACAAACACCCACACACAAACACCCACACACAAACACCCACACACAAACACCCACACACAAACACCCACACACCAGTGAAAGTGCCAGGTGGGGTGGTCAAATGTATCAGAGGTATGAGTCATCCTGATGGAGTGATGGAGGCCTGCAGCTCGGCTCTCACCCTCTATGGAGACCTGCAGCTCGGCTCTCCCTCTCTATGGAGACCTGCAGCTCGGCTCTCCCCCTCTATGGAGACCTGCAGCTCGGCTCTCTCTCTCTATGGAGACCTGCTGCGTAGCTCTCCCCCTCTATGGAGGCCTGCTGCTTAGCTCTCCCTCTCTATGGAGACCTGCAGCTCGGCTCTCCCTCTCTATGGAGACCTGCAGCTCGGCTCTCCCCCTCTATGG
Organism: Coregonus lavaretus; assembly: GCF_964263955.1. Lineage (NCBI taxonomy): Eukaryota > Metazoa > Chordata > Actinopteri > Salmoniformes > Salmonidae > Coregonus > Coregonus lavaretus. The sequence continues at coordinate 60,918,994 of NC_139994.1, forward strand.
AGGCCTGCTGCTTAGCTCTCCCTCTCTATGGAGACCTGCAGCTCGGCTCTCCCTCTCTATGGAGACCTGCAGCTCGGCTCTCCCTCTCTATGGAGACCTGCAGCTCGGCTCTCCCACACTACACATACTGGCTGTTTCCATAGAGCAGAGCTAGGCTCTGTCCCAAATGACAATTTATTCCCTAGATAGTGCACAACTTTTGACCAGTCCCCAATTGGCTCTAGTTAAAACTAGTGCACTTTATAGGGAATAGGGCACCATTTGGGACAAGCCCTTAGGCTAACGTATGACCCAGAGCCAGTCCAGAATATAGCCTAAGGTCCAATGCTTTTCGATCTCCTTACACCATAGGACGGAGAGAAGCAATGGTTTCTGATAAAGCCGTCATCATTTGGCCGTAAGGACCCTCGTGCTTCCAAAGAAAAGCACCAATATACAACTCAGGGCCATTATCACTGATACACTATGCATGCACACAAAGACGACGAGGAATTCATAAGGTGTGTGTGTGTGAGCTGATGATATGAAGTAGGAACATGTAAAGTGGGGAGAACAAGTATTTGATACACTGCCGATTTTGCCGATTTTCCTACTTACAAAGCATGTAGAGGTCTGTCATTTTTATCATAGGTACACTTAAACTGTGAGAGACGGAAACTAAAACAAAAATCCAGAAAATCACATTGTATGATTTTTAAGTAGTTAATTTGCATTTTATTGCATGACATAAGTATTTGATCACCTACCAACCAGTAAGAATTCCAGCTCTCACAGACCTGTTCGTTTTTCTTTAAGAAGCCCTCCTGTTCTCCACTCATTACCTGTATTAACTGCACCTGTTTGAACTCGTTACCTGTGTAAAAGACACCTGTCCACGCACTCAATCAAACAGACTCCAACCTCTCCACAATGGCCAAGACCAGAGAGCTGTGTAAGGACATCAGGGATAAAATTGTAAACCTGCACAAGGCTGGGATGGGCTACAGGACAATAGGCAAGCAGCTTGGTGAGAAGGCAACAACTGTTGGCACAATTATTAGAAAATGGAAGAAGTTCAAGATGATGGTCAATCACCCTCGGTCTGGGGCTCCATGCAAGATCTCACCTCGTGGGGCATCAATGATCATGAGGAAGGTGAAGGATCAGCCCAGAACTACACGGCAGGACCTGGTCAATGACCTGAAGAGAGCTGGGACCACAGTCTCAAAGAAAACCATTAGTAACACACTACGCCTTCATGGATTAAAATCCTGCAGCGCACGCAAGGGCCCCCTGCTCAAGCCAGCGCATGTCCAGGCCCATCTGAAGTTTGCCAATGACCATCTGGATGATCCAGAGGAGGAATGGGAGAAGGTCATGTGGTCTGATGAGACAAAAATATAGCTTTTTGGTCTAAACTCCACTCGCCGTGTTTGGAGGAAGAAGAAGGATGAGTACAACCCCAAGAACACCATCCCAACCGTGAAGCATGGAGGTGGAAACATCATTCTTTGAGGATGCTTTTCTGCAAAGGGGACAGGACGACTGCACTGTATTGAGGGGAGGATGGATGGGGCCATGTATCGCAAGATCTTTGCCAACAACCTCCTTCCCTCAGTAAGAACATTGAAGATGGGTCGTGGCTGGGTCTTCCAGCATGACAACGACCCGAAACACACAGCCAGGGCAACTAAGGAGTGGCTCCGTAAGAAGCATCTCAAGGTCCTGGAGTGGCCTAGCCAGTCTCCAGACCTGAACCCAATAGAAAATCTTTGGAGGGAGCTGAAAGTCCGTATTGCCCAGCGACAGCCCCAAAACCTGAAGGATCTGGAGAAGGTCTGTATGGAGGAGTGGGCCAAAATCCCTGCTGCAGTGTGTGCAAACCTAGTCAAGACCTACAGGAAACGTATGATCTCTGTAATTGCAAACAAAGGTTTCTGTACCAAATATTAAGTTCTGCTTTTCTGATGTATCAAATACTTACAGTGGGGAAAACAAGTATTTAGTCAGCCACCAATTGTGCAAGTTCTCCCACTTAAAAAGATGAGAGAGGCCTGTAATTTTCATCATAGGTACACGTCAACTATGACGGACAAATTGAGGAAGAAAAATCCAGAAAATCACATTGTAGGATTTTTAATGAATTTATTTGCAAATTATGGTGGAAAATAAGTATTTGGTCACCTACAAACAAGCAAGATTTCTGGCTCTCACAGACCTGTAACAACTTCTTTAAGAGGCTCCTCTGTCCTCCACTCGTTACCTGTATTAATGGCACCTGTTTGAGGTTGTGGACAGGTGTCTTTTATACTGATAACAAGTTCAAACAGTCACACTCCAAACTCCACTATGGCCAAGACCAAAAAGCTGTCAAAGGACACCAGAAACAAAATTGTAGACCTGCACCAGGCTGGGAAGACTGAATCTGCAATAGGTAAGCAGCTTGGTTTGAAGAAATCAACTGTGGGAGCAATTATTAGGAAATGGAAGACATACAAGACCACTGATAATCTCCCTCGATCTGGGGCTCCACACAAGATCTCACCCCGTGGGGTCAAAATGATCACAAGAACGGTGAGCAAAAATCCCAGAACCACACGGGGGGACCTAGTGAATGACCTGCAGAGAGCTGGGACCAAAGTAACAAAGCCTACCATCAGTAACACAGCCAGGGACTCAAATCCTGCAGTGCCAGACGTGTCCCCCTGCTTAAGCCAGTACATGTCCAGGCCTGTCTGAAGTTTGCTAGAGTGCATTTGGATGATCCAGAAGAGGATTGGGAGAATGTCATATGGTCAGATGAAACCAAAATAGAAATTTTTCGTAAAAACTCAACTCGTCGTGTTTGGAGGACAAAGAATGCTGAGTTGCATCCAAAGAACACCATACCTACTGTGAAGCATGGGGGTGGAAACATCATGCTTTGGGGCTGTTTTTCTGCAAAGGGACCAGGACGACTGATCTGTGTAAAGGAAAGAATGAATGGGGCCATGTATTTTGAGATTTTGAGTGAAAACCTCCCATCAGCAAGGGCATTGAAGATGAAACGTGGCTGGGTCTTTCAGCATGACAATGATCCCAAACACACCGCCCGGGCAACGAAGGAGTGGCTTCGTAAGAAGCATTTCAAGGTCCTGGAGTGGCCTAGCCAGTCTCCAGATCTCAACCCCATAGAAAATCTTTGGAGGGAGTTGAAAGTCTGTGTTGCCCAGCGACAGCCCCAAAACATCACTGCTCTAGAGGAGATCTGCATGGAGGAATGGGCCAAAATACCAGCAACAGTGTGTGAAAACCTTGTGAAGACTTACAGAAAACGTTTGACCTGTGTCATTGCCAACAAAGGGTATATAACAAAGTATTGAGAAACTTTTGTTATTGACCAAATACTTATTTTCCACCATAATTTGCAAATAAATTCATAAAAAATCCTACAATGTGGTTTTCTGGATTTTTTTCTCTCATTTTGTCTGTCATAGTTGACGTGTACCTATGATGAAAATTACAGGCCTCTCTCATCTTTTTAAGTGGGAGAACTTGCACAATTGGTGGCTGACTAAATACTTTTTTTCCCCACTGTGTGTGTGTGTGTGTGTGTGTGTGTGTGTCTGTGTGTGTGTGTGTGTGTGTGTGTGTGTGTGTGTGTGTGTGTGTGAGCTGATGACATGAAGTAGGATCATGAGTGTGTGTACTAATACTTACGTAGCCCACGTCTGGCCTATAGCAGGTGTATGCTCCCAGAACGCTGTGCAGAACGTCGTAGTACGGACCTCCCTATGAAGAAAAAACATGGGTGATATTTTAACAACTACAATACATATATTTACATTTTAGTCATTTAGCAGACGCTCTTTTCCAGAGCCACTTAGTTAGTGCATCTTAAGATAGCTAGGTGAGACAACCACATATCAGTCGTAGCAAGTACATTTTCTTTCAATGAAGTAGTTATCAGCAAAGTCAGTGCTAGTAGGAAAAGACAAGTGCATTTATATATTTTTATATATACAGTACCAGTCAAAAGTTTAGACACACCTACTCATGCAAATCAATCAATTTTTATTTGTCACATGCACCGAATACAACAGGTGTAGACCCTACAGTGAACTGCTAACTTACAAGCCCTTAACCAACAATGCAGTTTTAAGAATACCAAAACCAAAAAATACAAAAAAATACAATATAAAATAATATGAAATAAAATTAACAAATAATTAAAGAGCAGCAGTAAAAATAACAATAGCGAGGCTATATACAGCTCTGGAAAAAATTAAGAGACCACTGCAAAAATATAAGTTTCTCTGGTTTTACTATTTATAGGTATGTGTTTGGGTGAAATTAACATTTTTGTTTTATTCTATAAACTACTGACAACATTTCTCCCAAATTCCAAATAAAAATATTGTCATTTAGAGCATTTATTTGCAGAAAATGACAACTGGTCAAAATAACAAAAAAGATGCAGTGTTGTTAGACCTCGAATAATGCTAAGAAAATAAGTTCATGTTCATTTTTTAACAACACAATACTAATGTTTTAACTTCAGAAGAGTTCAGAAATCAATATTTGGTGGAATAACCCTGATTTTCAATCACAGCTTTTAAGCGTCTTGGCATGCTCTCCACCAGTCTTTCACATTGATGTTGGGTGACTTTATGCTACTCCTGGCGCAAAAATTCAAACAGCTCGGCTTTGTTTGATGGCTTGTGACCATCCATCTTCCTCTTGATCACATTCCAGAAGTTTTCAATGGGGTTCAGGTCTAGAGATTGGGCTGGCCATGACAGGGTCTTAATCTGGTGGTCCTCCATCCACATCTTGATTGATCTGGCTGTGTGGCATGGCGCATTGTCCTGCTGGAAAAAACAATCCTCAGAGTTGGGAAACAATGTCAGAGCAAAAGGAAGCAAGTTTTCTTCCAGGACAACCTTGTACGTGGCTTGATTCATGCGTCCTTCACAAAGACAAATCTGCCCGATTCCAGCCTTGTTGAAGCACCCCCAGATCATCACCGATCCTCCACCAAATTTCACAGTGGGTGCGAGACACTGTGGCTTGTAGGCCTCTCCAGGTCTCCGTCTAACCATTAGACGACCAGGTGTTGGGCAAAGCTGAAATTTGGACTCATCAGAGAAGATGACCTTACTCCAGTCCTCTACGGTCCAATCCTTATGGTCTTTTGCAAACCACAGCCTGGCTCTTCTTTGCTTCTCATTGATGAAGGGCTTTTTTCTAGCTTTGCACGACTTCAGCCCTGCCCCTAGGAGCCTGTTTCGAACCGTCCTCGCCGTGCACTTCACCCCAGCTGCCGTTTGCCATTCTTTTTGTAGGTCACTTGATGTCATACTACGGTTGTTGAGTGACATTCGAATGAGTTGGCGGTCATCCCAGTCAGTAGAGTCTGTAGCTTTGTTGTCCCCAATGTCTGCTGCTTGACCTTGTTCTTATGAACCGCCGTCTTTCAAATTTTAAGGATGGAAGCAACCTGACGCTCACTGTATCCCTCTGCCAGTAAAGCCAGAATTGAACCCTTCTTTTCCTCACTCAAAACTTTCCTTTTCAACTCTTTTGGCAAGTCAATAGTTATTTTTTGATTAATATTACTTTTGAGGTACTATTGGCACTGTTTTTGCCATCCAGCTGGTCCTATTGCAAGAGGATAGTGATGACCAGCAGTGGTTTTTATACTTTTCCTCGTTAAATAAGATTTGGTTCAGGTGATCACCTAATCAGTACCTAATTCAGTAGAATGAGGTGTGCCTGTGTTGGAATTCAACAGACACTGGAATGGAATGGCTGTCATACATGTAGAGATATGATTTAAGAAAAATGTGCAGTGGTCTCTTAATTTTTTCCAGAGCTGTACAGGGGGTACCGGTACGGAGTCAACATGCAGGGGCACTGGTTAGTTGAGGTAATTGAGGTAATATGTACATGTAGGTAGAGTTATTAAAGTGACTATGCATGAAAAATGTATGCACTCACTAAAACTGTAAGTTGCTCTGGATAAGAGCGTCTGCTAAATGACTAAAATGTAAAATGTAGATAATAAACAGAGTAGCAGCAGCGTAAAAGTCTGGGTAGCCATTTGATTAGATGTTCAGGAGTCTTATGCCTTGGGGGTAGAAGCTGTTTAGAAGCCTCTTGGACCTAGACTTGGCGCTCCGGTACCGCTTGCCATGTGGTAGCAGAGAGAACAGTCTATAACTAGGGTGGCTGGAGTCGGACAATTTTTAGAGCCTTCCTCTGACACTGCCTGGTATAGAGGTCCTGGATGGCAGGAAGCTTGGCCCCAGTGATGTACTGGGCCGTAAGCACTACCCTCTGTAGTGCCTTGCGGTCGGAGGCCGAGCAATTGCCATACCAGGCAGTGATGCAACCAATCAGGATGCTCTCGATGGTGCAGCTGTAGAACCTTTTGAGGATCTGAGGACCCATGCCAAATCTTTTCAGTCTCCTTAGGGGGAATAGGTTTTGTCATGCCCTCTTCACGACTGTCTTGGTGTGCTTGGACCATGTTAGTTTGTTGGTGATGTGGACACCAAGGAACTTGAAGCTCTCAACCTGCTCCACTACAGCCCCGTTGATGAGAATGGGGGCGTGCTCGGTCCTCTTATTTTTCCTGTAGTCCACAATCATCTCCTTTGTCTTGATCACGTTGCGGGAGAGGTTGTTGTCCTGGCACCATACGGCCAGGTCTCTGACCTCCTCCCTATGGGCTGTCTCACTGTTGTGTCATCGGAAAACTTAAATGATGGTGTTGGAGTCGTGCCTGGCCATGCAGTCATGAGTGAACAGGGAGTACAGGAGGGGACTGAGCACGTACCCCTACAGGAGGGGACTGGACACACTTCACAACTCATTCAAGGGTTTGTCTTTATTTTTACTATTTACTACATTGTAGAATAACAGTGAAGACAACAAAACTATTAAATAACACATATGGAATCATGTAGTAACCAAAAAAAGTGTTAAACAAATCAAAATATATTTCATATTTGAGATTCTTCAAATAGCCACCCTTTGCTTTGCACGCTCTTGGCATTCTCTCAACCAGCTTCACCTGGAACGCTTTTCCAACAGTCTTGAAGGAGTTCCCACATATGCTTAGCACTTGTTGGCTGCTATTCCTTCACTCTGCCGTCCGACTCATCCCAAACCATCTCAATTGGGTTGAGGTCGGGGGATTGTGGAGGCCAGGTCATCTGATTCAGCACCCCATCAATCTCCTTCTTGGTCAAATAGCCCTTACACAGCCTGGAAGTGTGTTGGATCATTGTCCTGTTGAAAACAAATGATAGTCCCAATAAGCCCAAACCAGATGGGATGGCGTATCACTGCAGAATGACTTGAATTCTAAATAAATCACAGACAGTGTCACCAGCAAAGCACCCCCACAGCATAACACCTCCTCCTCCGTGCTTTACAGTGGGAAATACACATGCAGAGATCATCCGCTCACCCACACCGCGTCTCAGAGGTAACTGGGTCTTCCATTCCTGTGGTGGTCCCCATAAGAGCCAGTTTCATCATAGCGCTTGATGGTTTTTGTGATTGCACTTGAAGAAACTTTAAAAGTTCTTGAAATGTTCCATATTGACTGACCTTCATGTCTTAAAGTAATGATGGACCATTGTTTCACTTTGCTTATTTGAGCTGTTCTTGCCATAATATGTACTTGGTCTTTTAACAAATAGGGCTATCTTCTGTATACCCCCCTACCTTGTCACAACACAACTGATTGGCTCAAATGCATTAAGAAGGAAAGAAATTCCACAAATTAACTTTTAAGAAGGCACACCTGTTAATTGAAATGCATTCCAGGTGACTACCTCATGAAGCTGGTTGAGAGAATGCCAGGAGTGTGCAAAGCTGTCAAGGCAAAGGGTGGCTACTTTGAAGAATCTAAAATCTATTTTGATTTGTTTAACACTTTTTGGGTTACTACATGATTCCATATGTGTTATTTCATAGTTTTGATGTCTTCACTATTATTCTACAATGTAGAAAATAGTAAAAATAAAGAAAACCCTTGAATGAGTAGGTCTGTCCAAACGTTTTGAGTGGTACTGTATATATAATGTTTGAGAGACCAGAGGTGGCAGAACTGAGTACTCGGTTTGGGTGTAGGGTTTGAGCATAGCCTGAAGGTAAGGAGGGGAAGTTCCCCTACATTGACTGATGCAACACACCAACAATCTCACCCACACACCGAGATTGGTGACGTTCACATGAGCAACGTATACAGAACAAAAATATATAACGCAACAATTTCAATTATAGTTCATATAAAGAAATCAGTCAATTGAAATAAATAAATTAGGCCCTAATCTATGGATTTCACATGACTGGGCAGGGGCGCAGCCATGGGTGGACCTGGAAGGGCATAGGTCCACCCACTGGGGAGCCAGGCCCAGCCAATCAGAATGAGTTTTTCAGCTACAAAAGGGCTTTATTACAGACAGAAATACTCCTCAGTTTCATCAGCTGTCCGGGTGACTGGTCTCAGACAATCCCGCTGGTAAAGAAGCCGGATGTGGTGTCCTAGGCTGGCGTGCCCTTCCAGGTCCACCCATGGCTTCGCCCCTGCCCAGTCATGTGAAATCCATAGATTTATTTATTTATTTCAATTGACTGATTTCTTTATATGAACTATAATTGAAATTGTTGCGTTATATATTTTTGTTCTGTATACGTTGCTCATGTGAACGTCACCAATCTCGGTGTGTGGGTGAGATTGTTGGTGTGTTGCATCAGTCAATGTAGGGGAACTTCCCCTCCTTACCTTCAGGGTATGCTCAAACCCTACACCAAACCGAGTACTCAGTTCTGCCAACTCTGGTCTCTCAAACATTATATATACAGTACCACTCAAACGTTTGGACAGACCTACTCATTCAAGGGTTTTCTTTATTTTTACTATTTTCTACAATTGTAGAATAACAGTGAAGACATCAAAATAATGAAATAACATATATATGTAAACTCAGCAAAAAAAATGAAACGTCCTCTCACTGTCAACTGTGTTTATTTTCAGCAAACTTAACATGTGTAAATATTTTTATGAACATAACAAGATTCAACAACAGACATAAACTGAACAAGTTTCACAGACATGTGACTAACAGAAATTGAATAATTTGTCCCTGAACAAAGGGGGGGTCCAAATCAAAAGGAACAGTCAGTATCTGGTGTGGCCACCAGATGCATTAAGTACTGCATTGCATCTTCTCCTCATGGACTGCACCAGATTTGCCTGTTCTTGCTGTGAGATGTTACCCCACTCTTCCACCAAGGCACCTGCCAATTCCCAGACATTTCTGGGGGGACCTAGCCCTCACCCTCCAATCCAACAGGTCCCAGACGTGCTCAATGGGATTGAGATATGGGCTCTTCGCTGGCCATGGCATAACACTGACATTCCTGTCTTGCAGGAAATCACGCACAGAACGAGCAGTATGGCTGGTGGCATTGTCATGCTGGAGGGTCATGTCAGGATAACCCACAGCGTTGAGATTGCCTGCAATGACAACAAGCTCAGTCCGATGATGCTGTGACACACCGCCCCAGACCATGACGGACCCTCCACCTCCAAATCGATCCCGCTCCAGAGTACAGCCCTCGGTGTAACGCTCATTCCTTCGACGATAAACGGCAATCAGACCATCACCCCTTTTGAGACAAAACCGCGACTCGTCAGTGAAGAGCACTTTTTGCCAGTCCTGTCTGGTCCAGCAACGGTGGGTTTGTGCCCATAGGCGACGTTGTTGCCGGTGATGTCTGGTGAGGACCTGCCTTACAACAGGCCTACAAGCCCTCAGTCCAGCCTCTCTCAGCCTATTGCGGACAGTCTGAGCACTGATGGAGGGATTGTGCGTTCCTGGTGTAACTCGGGCAGTTGTTGTTGCCATCCTGTACCTGTCCCGCAGGTGTGATGTTCGGATGTACCGATCCTGTGCAGGTGTTGTTACACGTGGTCTGCCACTGCGAGGACGATCAGCTGTCCGTCCTGTCTCCCTGTAGCGCTGTCTTAGGCGTCTCACAGCACGGACGTTGCAATTCATTGCCCTGGCCACATCTGCAATCCTCATGCCTCCTTGCAGCATGCCTAAGGCACGTTCACGCAGATGAGCAGGGACCCTGGACATCTTTCTTTTGGTGTTTTTCAGAGTCAGTAGAAAGGCCTCTTTAGTGTCCTAAGTTTTCATAACTGTGACCTTAATTGCCTACAGTCTGTAAGCTGTTAGTGTCTTAACGACCTTCCACAGTGCATGTTCATTAATTGTTTATAGTTCATTGAACAAGCATGGGAAACAGTGTTTAAACCCTTTACAATGAAGATCTGTGAAGTTATTTGGATTTTTATGAATTATCTTTGAAAGACAGGGTCCTGAAAAAGGGACGTTTATATTTTTTGCTGAGTTTCGATAGATACATAGATAGAGAGAGACTGATTAATTTAATTTCATCAACTAATATCATAATAATAAGAAGAAGAAGAAGAAGAAGAAAAATTGCCATTTAGCCAAAGCGACTTAGTCACGTGTGCATACAGTTTATGCACAGGTGGTCCCGGGAATTGAACCTACTAATCTGGTGTAGCAAGCGCCATGCTCTACCAACTGAGCTACAGAGGACCACAACTGAATAAAGAGTGGACACAGAGATCATCGATGATGTCATAAACAGTTGTGGTTGTTGTTCGGCCACTGACCTGTTGAAAGATACAGAGATGGGGGAAGGTTCTGGAGATGTCCAGCTTGATGAGCTCCAGACTGGCCTCTCTGTCTGCCAGAGACGAACCTGCATCTACACACACACACAATATTAGAAACATACTGAAACATTCAACAAATCACACACTTCTTTTAGCCAACTCATGTTCCCTAACCTTCTGTAGGATTTTTTTAGACTCAATGCGAGTCAGATTGAAATTCTCAGCCCTCTGTGAGGGAGGTAAAACGTTTCCAACAGCACTTCAGAGAAAGAAGGGTGGTGGGGTTGGAAAGTAATAAAGGGAAATATATATTTTTTAAAGGTTGTGTATGTATGCATGTATATATATGCGAGAGAGAAAAAAACATATGGGGGATTGGAAGTGATGCAGACAATTACATAGATTGTAACTTCCCTCTATCTAAAATATTAAAGCTGATCTACCCCCTAAACAAAAAAAGAAAACAAAAAAAGGGGATTAAAACTGAGAGACGAAGGGAGAAGAAAGAGGGGAGAAGAAAGAGGGGAGAAGTATATTTGTCCTTCTCTACCTTCAGTCACTGGTTCTGTGGGTGGTGTTGTAGGCATAGACTTCCACTTGTCCCTGGCCCTGGCCAGACAGATGTTATACAGCTCTGTGGAGGAATACAACACATCACCGATCACTATATGCACACACACACACACACTAAAACCTGCCCTTGAACACGCCGTTGCTACAATTAACATGGTAGTAAACCACAGAGGGACTATGCCAATGACAGTAATGCTATCTGAAAGCCTGCTGCAGCACATCAAGCCTGGACACTTTCAAGGTCTTCTCTACATTACCGAAGAGCTACTCAGTGTCTCAGTGGCGCTGAGCTTATCTACCGGCCTTGTCCTAGACCTACTGCTCTCTAGTGAGGATAACTGAAGCCAGCGAGGAGCGAGAGAGCGCACACACGCACACACTGCAAGTCTGTGTGAAGGGATTCATATCTCAGTGAAAGTGAAGGGCACGTATTAGCATTTGTATGTGTGTGTGTGTCCAGTTGAAGCTAAATTGCATCAGGTGAGCATTCAGCCGTGTACCTTCGCTCTTCCTCTTTACCCTCTCTTTGGCGTTGTAATTGACTTACAAAGACCAAGAAAAATTGTCAATGTGTTTGTGTGTGTCACGTTGATACATGATCCCATTTGGCTTGGCTGTAACAGACAAAATGGGCCACCAGAGGGGGTGTTTTTTCACTGAGTCATGCTGAAATTGAGACCTCTGGTATCTACAGTATTCTAAGTCCTCTTTTTCCCCTCACACACACACACACACACACACACACACACACACACACACACACACACACACACACACACACACACACACACACACACACACACACACACACACACACACACACACACACACACACACACACACACACACACACACACACACACACACACACACACACACACACACACACACACACACACACACACACACACACAGTAAGGCGATAAGGGGTGTGTATAATTCAGTAGCCTCTCTCAGGCCTACGGTGAGGTGTGTGTGTCCTACCGTGAGTGATGTTGAGCTCGTTGCCCACCGCCAGGCTCCAGACCTTGCCCCTTACGCTAGGGGGCACACCCTGCCACCAGAGCTCCCTGACCCGCCGAGAGGTACACATGGTGCTCCAGTTGGGCAGAATCTCCTGGTTCCAGGTCTGGGCGGCGTTGCCGATGCCATCCTCCACCCTACACCTGTCCTCCAGCTGCTTCCTCCTCTTCTGGGCCTCCTTGAGCTCTACAGAGGCAGGGAGGGAGGGAGGGAGGGAGGGAGGGAGGCAGGGAGGGAGAGAGGGAGGAGAGAGGGAGGAGAGAGTGTTAGATGACAATATAATAGTGACATATCATCAGTCTATTACATTAGATATGATATTGTATCCTTCGAAGACCACTGATCTGTAGGGATGTCATGTCTGTAGAAGAGCAGTGGGAACCCATCCAGTCAGTTTTCATGATGGAGAGGGGACAAGAAATGGCCAAGGCTGCTTTTACACAGGCAGTCCAATTCTGATCTTTTTCCACTAATTGGTCTTTTGACCATCAGATCAGCTCTTTTGGCAGAAAGATCAGAATTGTGCTGCCTGTGTAAACGTAGCCTAAAGAGCTGGAGAGGTGGATAGGCATCTGTTCCTTTTGACTATGAGAGGTCATGACAGATAGGAGAGCATCTATAGCCCTGGGTGAGGGAATGTCCTTATAAAAGAGGTATGATCCAGATTAGTAAATACATAATAAATCCTCACCTCTTTTCTTGGCCTGGGCCACCATCTCCTCATACTGTTGTCTGTGTTTCTGGGCCTCCTCCGCAGGCTTGGCTGGCAGATTACTGCAACACACACACACGTTGTAGTGAGTGACTGTGTGTGTGCGCACATGGTTTGAACTCGGTGCCTTGCATTATTCATGGTGGAGGAGAAGAAAGCTGATGAAAAGAATGAGTGAGGGAGGGATGGAAAGGGGGAGAGGGAGGGATGGAAAGGGGGAGATATGGAAAGGGGGAGAGGGAGGGATGGAAAGGGGGAGATATGGAAAGGGTGAGAGATGGAAAGGGGGAGAGGGAGAGATGGAAAGGGGAAGAGGGAGGGATGGAAAGGGGGAGAGATGGAAAGGGGGAGAGGGAGAGATGGAAAGGGGGAGAGGGAGGGATGAAAGGGGGAGAGATGGATGGAAAGGGGGAGAGGGAGGGATGGAAAGGGAGGGATGGAAAGGGGGAGAGGGAGAGATGGAAAGGGGGAGAGATGGAAAGGGGGAGAGGGAGAGATGGAAAGGGGGAGAGGGAGGGATGAAAGGGGGAGAGGGAGGGATGGAAAAGGGGAGAGATGGATGGAAAGGGGGAGAGATGGAAAGGGGGAGAGGGAGGGATGGAAAGAGGGAGAGATGGAAAGGGGGAGAGATGGAAAGGGGGAGAGGGAGAGATGGAAAGGGGGAGAGGGAGAGATGGAAAGGGGGAGAGGGAGGGATGGAAAGGGGGAGAGGGAGAGATGGAAAGGGGGAGAGATGGAAAGGGGGAGAGGGAGGGATGGAAAGGGGGAGAGGGAGGGATGGAAAGGGGGAGAGATGGAAAGGGGGAGAGGGAGAGATGGAAAGGGGGAGAGGGAGGGATGGAAAGGGGGAGAGAGACCTTGAGTGACCTTGGCCTGGTCTCAGATGATTGATTCACTAAGCCAACCCTCCTGCTGATCTGACTTAATAAAAATAAAAATAAAAACACACCCACACAGCCCACCTTACACTTGAACCTCTAAATATTCAATACGTTTACCATGTTTGCATAACATGCTTCAACACAGAAAATGTGCATACACAAACAGCAGGGAGGCCCACTCGAAGCTGCTTTACTGCAAGAGAGAGGGCCACTAAACTGTCAGGAGCCTCTAACTACTGCGAGAGAGCGAGAGAGCGAGAGAGCGAGAGAGAGAGGAGAGAAGACTGACTGAGTATACAAAACATTAGGAACACTTTCCTAATATTGAGTTACCGTTGTGTGGGCGCACCACCCACCTCCCCCCCTTTTGCCCTCAGAACAGCCACAATTGGTCGGGGAAAGGTTGTGTCAAGATGGCTGGACGTCCTTTGGGTGGTGGACCATTGTTGATACACAGGAAAATGTTGAGTGTGAAAAGCACAGCAGCGTTGCAGTTCTTGATACAAACCGGTGCGCCTGGCTAGGGCTGTGGCGTTCATGAAATTGTCAGCCGGTGATGATCAAGAAAATAACTGCCGGTCTCACGGTAATTGACCGTTATTAACATAAAAACATTTAGCATCTCCTGGCATCCACGCATAGCCTACAAGCCACTGATGCAGAACTTTGGAAGATCTACATTTTAAAAAGTCTTATAAATCCATTCTTTATTTTAGACAGGTCTAAAGAAACATGATATGAAGAAAATGTAGTCCATTTCAGAAGAACAGAATAGCATACTCTGCGTTGTCCTTAAGTTAGGCTATGCCATATGGCTGTGGGCTACACTAGTTAATTTAGCAGACAAAATTTGCTTAGAATTCCATGGCATTATATTATAGTATGAAGAATACAATTGACCATATCTGAATACAATTTTCTCCAAACCATTTGAGGGAGTGTGCACATGCGGTTATTCTGTGTTGAGCGGTTAACAAAGAAACAGGTCCTCCTATATGCTTAATTTAGAGTTATTTATGCAACTTTAGTTGCGATACAAATGTTGGGCTATATGTTTTGATTTTTTATGCATTCTAAGGGTGCATGATGTGACTCTAATGATTACTTGAAAAAAGTTGCATGAAAGGCATGAGCTCTGCTTTGGGCAGGCTGCACACGCCTCAAATTTCCAGGCGGCATCCCCTTTGTGTGGCAGTAATGCCCCCTAAAAAAATCCATGCCTTTTGCGGACAGTGGCCATTGTGCCCTTGGGCTGAATATAATAATTCCCTTCTCCCGGCTGCGTGCTACGAAGCATCTCTCACTCACATGGCTCTCTCAGATATCAAGTTGTATTAGCCAATGCCCGTCACGTGATCGGGTCCTTCTCACAGGCTACAAGGGAAGACTGACACATCGGGGACACAAGTGCGCGCGTCCTTATCGAATTCCGAGGCGCATATTGAAGATGTTGGAAGAACTGTCCACATTTACTTTTCGTCAGCCAACAATATGAGTCGGCCTACCGAACAGCAAAAGAACTAGCCTATGTCAATCTACTATCCCCCGTAGTACAAAAGTTGACCTATTCTATTCTGTGAGAGAAATAAATACTCCAAAACATAGTCTGGGACAGTTGTGGGATGCGACAGATCCCAAATTAATACAACCACTAGCATCCAAAAAAACATTTTAAAACAATGAGGCTGACACAACAGATCAAAACGTTTAGCTTACAAATGTTGATAAACTATTAGGCTATTTCTTCACATTATAAGTGAAGCAACAATGCACACGGCAGTATGCTAAAAGTGCGAATGTTCCAAAATGCAGTCAATGATTAGAGGGACAATAGAGTGCTGAGTACCAGGCATTTAGCAAGTTTGGTAGGATACTATTGACCATCAGCAGCATCAGAGCTTGGAGAAGCCTAATAACCGTGACTAAACGGTCATGTGGAATTTCACTGCCGTCATGACTGGATTCACTTGGTCAGGTTATGTCATGGAATACTCAGTGAATACTTTTTATAAACTAGGTGGTTCGAGCCCTTAATGCTGATTGGCTGAAAGCCGTGGTATATCACGGGTATGACAAAACATTTATTTTTACTGCTCTAATTACATTGCTAACCAGTTTATAATAGCAGTAAGGCACCTCTGGGGTTTGTGATATATGGCCAATATACCACGGCTAAGGGCTGTGTCCAGGCACCCCGAGTTGCGTCGTGCATAAGAACAGCCCTTAGCCGTGGTATATTGGCCATATACCACAAACCCCAGAGGTGCCTTATTGCTTAAATATACTCAGTGTATCATCTGCTGTGTATGACAAAGACAGAACAAGAAAGATCCCCAGCCCTGTAGGCAGCCCTGTAGAGGACAGAGAAAGAGCTGGGCAGCCCTGTAGAGGACAGAGAAAGAGCTGGGCAGCCCTGTAGAGGACAGAGAAAGAGCTGGGCAGCCCTGTAGAGGACAGAGAAGGAGATGGGCAGCCCTGTAGAGGACAGAGAAGGAGATGGGCAGCCCTGTAGAGGACAGAGAAGGAGATGGGCAGCCCTGTAGAGGACAGAGAAGGAGATGGGCAGCCCTGTAGAGGACAGAGAAAGAGATGGGCAGCCCTGTAGAGGACAGAGAAAGAGCTGGGCAGCCCTGTAGAGGACAGAGAAAGAGCTGGGCAGCCCTGTAGAGGACAGAGAAAGAGCTGGGCAGCCCTGTAGAGGACAGAGAAAGAGATGGGCAGCCCTGTAGAGGACAGAGAAAGAGCTGGGCAGCCCTGTAGAGGACAGAGAAGGAGATGGGCAGCCCTGTAGAGGACAGAGAAGGAGATGGGCAGCCCTGTAGAGGACAGAGAAAGAGCTGGGCAGCCCTGTAGAGGACAGAGAAGGAGATGGGCAGCCCTGTAGAGGACAGAGAAGGAGATGGGCAGCCCTGTAGAGGACAGAGAAAGAGATGGGCAGCCCTGTAGAGGACAGAGAAAGAGCTGGGCAGCCCTGTAGAGGACAGAGAAAGAGCTGGGCAGCCCTGTAGAGGACAGAGAAAGAGCTGGGCAGCCCTGTAGAGGACAGAGAAAGAGCTGGGCAGCCCTGTAGAGGACAGAGAAATAACTGGGCAGCCCTGTAGAGGACAGAGAAAGAGCTGGGCAGCCCTGTAGAGGACAGAGAAAGAGCTGGGCAGCCCTGTAGAGGACAGAGAAAGAGCTGGGCAGCCCTGTAGAGGACAGAGAAAGAGCTGGGCAGCCCTGTAGAGGACAGAGAAAGAGCTGGGCAGCCCTGTAGAGGACAGAGAAAGAGCTGGGCAGCCCTGTAGAGGACAGAGAAATAACTGGGCAGCCCTGTAGAGGACAGAGAAAGAGCTGGGCAGCCCTGTAGAGGACAGAGAAGGAGATGGGCAGCCCTGTAGAGGACAGAGAAGGAGATGGGCTGGCATCATGTTGATCATGGTTAGACAGTCAATCCCCCAAAAGGGAAATGGAAGTCTGATCCATGACTCAACAGTAGAAACACTCATCCCCCTCTACCAAGCTGCTACATAACCCTCTGAATGGCACACGTACACAATCCACGTCTCAATTGTCTCAAGGCTTAAACATCTTTCTTTAACCGGTCTCCTCCCTTTCATCTACACTGATTGAAGTGCATTTAACAAGTGACATCAAAAAGGAATCACAGCTCTCACCTGGATTCACCTGGTCAGTCTATGTCATGGAATACTCAGTGAATACTCGGGCTGTGGTTTTATGACTGCACAGAATCATTAAACAGTTTGTTGAAAGCCCCCACCTTTCCTTCAATAATGTCCAGAGCCAGGTAATACCACTAGACTGTACAAGAGGGTGCTGTGTGTGTGAGTGTGTGTTTGTGAACCCTGTCTAGTATAAGTGTGTGTGTGTGTGTGTGTGTGTGTGTGTGTGTGTGTGTGTGTGTGTGTGTGTGTGTGTGTGTGTGTGTGTGACGTACGCAGGACGGTCCTCCAGTATAAGTGCTGTGGTGGAGTGGGGCTCAAAGTCCAGGTTCTTCCTGACACTCTGTCTAGGAGACGGGGGACTGTGACCAGGTCCAGCTCTGCTACTTTTAGTTTCATATTCCTAGAACAGACACAAAACACACACATTCAAACATAATACACACACACACACACACTTACCTCACGCGTACAATGCAAATATGTACAATGTTTTTATTTGCCAAGGTCCTACCAGCCACTTTTAGTCTCATATTCCTCTAGACAAAAACTTCAAGCACACCCACAAAGAATATACTCAAAAAGGTACAATAAAATATCAAGACAGACACTTGGCTTTATTCACCCGATTGAACAACCAGGAAAGTCTAATTGAAATCTAATGGCTCAGTAGTTGTTCAGTTGTTTCAAATTCCATTTCATAAGACATGATAAGCTAAATCCTCAATGGGATGTGAATGCAGATCTGTGGTCTGGTAAAATTACATTTAAAAAACAAAAGAAAAAAACTAGAAGCATCTTATTAAACCTCAATATGGATCAGAGCAGAGTCAGCTAATAGAGAAAAGCTAGGGGTCTGACATTTCATTTCCTCAATACTTATTTTGTCCCCTGGTCCACACGCACACGCACACGCACACTCACACTCACACTCACACTCACACTCACACTCACACTCACACTCACACTCACACTCACACTCACACTCACACTCACACTCACACTCACACTCACACTCACACTCACACTCACACTCACACTCACACTCACACTCACGCGCTATAAGCCTGAGTTCAGCCCCCTGGCCCTTAGCGTCCCCTATCTAATGAGTGTGTCCCTCTGTGTGTCACAGAGTGGGGCGCGTGACGGCCTGGCCATTAGGACTCCGGCCACGGAAGCAGTTAAACACTGACAGAAAGTTGACTCACTCACAGGTGTGTGTGTGTGTGTGTGTGTGTGTGTGTGTGTGTGTGTGTGTGCGCAGCACAAAAAGGTCACAGCCTGAGTCAACAGAGAGATAGCGCTGCACTGTAAGATGTAGGGACAGAGCGATCAGTGTGTGATGAGGGGTCAGGACACACAAGCCCAAGAGAGGGCTATCTGCCAGTCAGTACACTGGCTGGTGACTGATGGGGCTGGGCCATACGGGACAAAATGGCATATCACAATATTGTTTTTATGAGTAGTGCATGACCCTAGGATGGAAACACATTCATTCTAAGTCGTTTTAATGGACTTTCTCCATTCTGACGGTTTTACACTCAACCAAACTAGAACAAAACTGACAGTTAAGTGGATCCATTCCTGTATACCTTCAAATATGATATCGCCCAACCATTGTGAGAGATGAAGGGAACGAGGGAGAGAGATCATATTGGTCTATAAATTAAATGAAAAATGGGGGGGGGGGGGGGGGGGCAAGCAGACGCTGCTAAGGCACCGCCTGGATGTTGATCATGTGTATTTATGTTGTCTGAAAGGTCACGCTCAGGCCAGCTACTATTCTTGCTTAATGAATAGGAAGAAACGGATTCTAGTATAAATATGTGTTTGCAGTAACGGTTTCCAGTGTAGGCCAACTAAACTAGCATGGAGTGTTTCTCCATGTGGTTGTAAAGGGCCCTGCTTCAGAGTGGGGTCATCGTAATGTCTTAAAGGAGGAAGCCAGGTGTGAGCCACAAACTACTGCGGTGGTTCCCCCCGTCACTGCCAACAAAGGAGGGCCACTGCACAGGGGAAATTAGGAGGCGAGATTCTCTGAGTGCTGTCTAAGAGGTGGAGGGGAGAGAGAGAGAGAGAGGGAGGGGGGGGAGAGAGAGAGAGAGGGAGGGGGGGAGAGAGAGGGGGGTGGAGAGAGAGAGAGAGGGAGGGGGGGAGAGAGAGGGGGGGAGAGAGAGAGAGAGAGAGAGAGGGAGGGGGGGAGAGAGAGAGAGAGAGGGAGAGAGAGAGAGAGAGAGAGAGAGAGGGAGGGGGGAGAGAGAGAGAGGGGGGGGGAGAGAGAGAGAGAGAGAGGGGGGGGAGAGAGAGAGAGAGAGAGAGAGAGAGGGAGGGGGGAGAGAGAGAGAGAGAGGGAGGGGGGAGAGAGAGAGAGAGAGAGAGGGGGAGGAGGAGGAAGAGGTAAGAGACACTACTGAGTGATGGAAACCTTGACTCCATGTGGTATATGACAGAGACCTGAGCTGGTGATTCAGACAGATAAGCCTGTGGCTGCAGACAGGCAGGACTGCTGCTGCTCAGAGCACAGGGCTGAAAGAGACACAGCTGTTACTACACAGTGGTGAGTCACGGATTGGAGCGGGAGGGAGAGGGGGAAAAGAGAGAGAGAGAGACAGACACTGCAGGATCAGAGTCACTACTCTTGAACTCTCTCACTTCCATGGGAGCTGAAGAGGGAGGGGGATTGAAATCTGGCACCTCTGCACCGGCATTGCAGGTGCCTCTAGCAAGGTTTAACGCAGGCCGTGTGCGTGTGAGAGAGAGAGAGAGAGAGAGAGAGAGAGGGAAGAGGAAAGTGAGAGTGTGTTTCATAAATGGTTATGGCTACAGTCCTGCTACCCAACTGCTTCCCATTCCACTCTCTCACTAGTCACAGGCTGAGAGAGCGGTTTATCGCATGGCCTCTGATTAGTACCGTAGAAAACAACACATTGACCAAACAGACGGTTGGCGTCACACCAATCCTCTCACCCGGGACATTAGAACCCCATCTCAGCGACCGCAATCACATCGAACTAACAACCTCAATGTGCTACTGAAATAGCCTTTCACTGCTACCGCTGGGATGTTATAACATTTGACTTGGTGTTTGTTCGGCGTCGAGGCTGATCCTGTAATCATATAGGGAGATGAGCTTTAGTGCTCCTTTAGCGGCTCCAGTGGCAACGGTATCCCAGGGTTACCCGTCTCGAAGGGGAACCTGCATTGTTACGACAAGGCCAGTGTTTCATTAACTTTCTCTCATTTCCTGGTGATGTAAGAGGGTCCGCCCGCCTGCCTCCGTGGCTCAGTGTTCTGAATGGTATTGGAGAGGACAAACACACGTAGCAATGAGCAAAGCGACAGTACAGGGTATAGTCTAGGGGTTACCTGTAGAAGCAATGCCTTACTGACACTAAAAACAATACAGTTGTTTTGTAATAGTCTACTGCTACACAGGGCAGACTGACAACAAAATGGAAGAAATTAGTTTATTTCTATGAACCATGTGAAGACCACTAGCAGAGGACCTCCTTCCAATCCTCTACTTTAAATTGAGTTTAGTGCACATCAATTTTTCGCACTGGGTCAGGACTGAGCACTCCACATCTCGTTGCTTCTCTCCCGCACAGAGGTTAGAGAGACCCAGGGGGTGTGTGTGTGTGTGTGTGTGTGTGTGTGCGTGTGTGTGCGTGTGTGTGCGTGTGTGTGCGTGTGTGTGTGTGTGTGTGAGGACAAACAGACAAACACCAGACACTTGTACATGGAAAACACGATACGACGATACTTAGGTGCCGATACGATATGTATTGCGATTCTCAATGTATTGCGATTCGATACTGTGATTTTATTGCGATTCGATGTTCTAAACATAGTGCTCACCATATGTCTGCTGCTGAGGGACAAGAGAGAGCCATGAGAAAACCAGTTTTGATCAGCCATGGAAATAAAAGTGCTGAAAACTAATTGGCTCCCTATTTAAAAAGAAGATGGAAAACAAGCTATGAAGGTACAGCCAACTAGGGCTAAAATAATACTGCAATATTGTCAAAACGATACGATATATTGTCAAAAATAATATCCTGATATGTAACTGTATTGATTTTTTCCCCCATTACCAGAAAGCATGAGTCTACAGACAAACACCAACACTTCTACAGGGAAAACAGGAGTCTGCAGAAAAGGACAAGGGGACTGTTGTTGTGTTTCATAGACGGGTCATATTACAACAGATACACTGCTGGACAAATCTAATACAAGGACATCGGTCATTAGAAGCTGGCAAAATACCTTTAAAAAAGAAACATGTCACACTCTCACTACACATACACTTCACCTCAGAGGAGATGAGCTGAAAGAGGATGTGTAAAGGCTAAGACCTCCTGTCCTCTACCTCCCTCTGTCTCTCTCACTCCCATCATTCCTTCTCTTTCTACTCCCTCATTTTTCCTGCTGTCAGACGGGGAGAGAGAGAACGAGAGAGGAGAGACTGTAGACTGCTGCGCCCTCATCCTGTCGAGCTGACAAACACACACAGACACACACACACACACACAAACACACACACACACACACAGACAAACACACACGTACACACGAGCTCACTCACCATGAACGCTACAGTTCCGTACAGACACCCAGACCAACCAAGAGGGGTTTAAACTCCACAAACCGTCATGGCTGCTCCCGTTGGCCCAGCCCACACAGAGGACGAGGAGGTCAGGGTGACAGCGGGCCTGTCGATGGGACACACCCCCAGCTGGAGCTGATGCATGATACCGTTGTCTTTCCCTCTCCCACTCAGTCGCTTTCTCTCTCTCTCTCTCTCCCTCCCCCTCGCTCTCAGCATGCACAGACGCTACACTGAGAGGCACTGCATCAGTGAAGAACCCAGAGGATCAGTGTGTGTGAGCTCTCTGCTATAATAATCCATCTTCTCGGCACTCCGACAGCGATGCCTTGGGGCATTTTATTCTCTCCCTATATCTCCCTCCCTCTCTCTCTCTGCCTGTAGGCCCGCTGCTTGGCCACTACGACGGTGACGTCAGTGAGTCTGTTCTCCCATGTCCAGCAACTCTGTTAAGCCTCAGAGGGGGAGGGGCCCAGGCTAAAAGGGAACAGGGATTGGTTGACTTCCGGGTGATTGACAGCTAAGTACCGGTGGGACAAGGGAGGGGATAAATCCAAGCAAAATACACTAACAAGCAACAGGACTGCTGAAAATTTGAAAAGTGAAGCTCGACAATTGAATTACGGCCGAGCATTCTCAAAGGGCTAAAAGTCGTTGATAAAATAAAAAAAGGCTTATAGTGTGACGGTGCAATAAAGCAGGACAAATACAGGAGTAAACTAATAAAAACAGAAAAAAACAGACTCATTGTCCACAGGGCACTGGCTCCACCCCCTGCCGTCAGCCAGCGGTTGCCATGGCGAGACAACAGCATCCAGGCAGGTGCTGAAAATCTAGCCTTGCCATCCGAGCCCAGCCACCAGGGATAGGGTTACCACCGGAGATGAAAATGCCTTACGCAAGATGGGGTTAACAGGGGAGGGGCTGTGTGTGGTTGATCTACAGAGCGCTCACCTGGCTAGCAAAAGGACTCCGTCCACACTGAAAGTATCAAATGGTGGAGATAGGCCTACACTTGACTTTCTGGCCTCTTTAAAATTGGAGGACCCTAGGTAATGCTTTGACGTCATGGTTCACACTATCACTGTAGTCTGATACGACAATGGCACATGTATGATGGTTATAAGTAGGTTTTATGTGTACATATACACTTTGAAAGTTTCTTCAAGTGCAGTCGCAAAAACCATCAAGCGCTCAACTGTTCAGAGGAGACCGTGTCAATCAGGCCTTCGTGGTCGAATTGCTGCAACAAAACCACTACTAAAAGGACACCAATAAGAAGAAAAGACCTGCTTGGGCCAAGAAACACGAGCGATGGACATTAGACCGGTGGAAATGTGTCCTTTGGTGTAGAGAGTTGAGATTTTTGGTTCAAACCGCCGTGTCTTTGTGAGACGTGGTGTGGGTGAATAGATAATCTCTGCATGTGTATTTCCCACCGTAAAGCATGGAGGAGGTGGTGTTATGGTGTTTTGCTGGAGACACTGTCTGTGATTTATTTAGAATTCAAGGCAAACTTAACCAGCATGGCTACCACAGCATTCTGCAGTGATACGCCATCCAATCTGGTTTGGGCTTAGTGGGACTATCATTTGTTTTTCAACAGGACAATGACCCAACACACCTCCAGGCTGTGTAAGGGCTATTTTACCAAGAAGGAGAGTGACGGAGTGCTGCATCAGATGACCTGGCCTTCACAATCCCCCGACCTCAACCCAATTCAGATGGTTTGGGATGAGTCGGACGGCAGAGTGAAGGAAAAGCAGCCAAAAAGTGCTCAGCATATGTGGGAACTCCTTCAAGACTGTTGCAAAAGCATTCCAGGTGAAGCTGGTTGAGAGAATGCCAAGAGTGTGCAAAGGTGACATCAAGGCAAAGGGTGGCTATTAGAAGAATTTCAAATATACAGTGAGGGAAAAACGTTTTTGATCCCCTGCTGATTTTGTACATTTGCCAACTGACAAAGACATGATCAGTCTATAATTTTAAATGGTTATTATATGAACAGTGAGAGACAGAATAACAACAAAAAAATCCAGAAAAACGCATGTCAAAAATGTTATAAATTGATTTGCATTATAAATGAGGGAAATAAGTATTTGACCCCTCTGCAAAACATGACTTAGTACTTGGTGGCAAAACCCTTGTTGGCAATCACAGAGGTCAGACTTTTCTTGTAGTTGGCCACCAGGTTTGCACATTTCTCAGGAGGGATTTTGTTCGACTCCTCTTTGCAGATCTTCTCCAAGTCATTAAGGTTTCGAGGCTGACGTTTGGCAACTCGAACCTTCAGCTCCCTCCATAGATGTTCTATGGGATTAAGGTCTGGAGACTGGCTAGGCCACTCCAGGACCTTAATGTGCTTCTTCTTGAGCCACTCCTTTGTTGCCTTGGCCATGTGTTTTGGGTTATTTTCATGCTGGAATACCCATCCACGACCCATCTTCAATGCCCTGGCTGAGGGAAGGAGGTTCTCACCCAAGATTTGACGGTACATAGCCCCGTCCATCGTCCCTTTGATGCCGTGAAGTTGTCCTGTCCCCTTAGCAGAAAAACACCCCCAAAGCATAATGTTTCCACCTCCATGTTTGACGGTGGGGATGGTGTTCTTGGGGTCATAGGCAGCATTCCTCCTCCTGCAAACACGGCGAGTTGAGTTGATGCCAAAGAGCTCGATTTTGGTCTCATCTGACCACAACACTTTCACCAAGTTCTCTTCTGAATCATTCAGATGTTCATTGGCAAACTTCAGACGGCCCTGTTTATGTGCTTTCTTGAGCAGGGGGACCTTGCGGGCGCTGCAGGATTTCAGTCCTTCACGGCGTAGTGTGTTACCAATTGTTTTCTTGGTGACTATGGTCCCAGCTGCCTTGAGATCATTGACAAGATCCTCCCATGTAGTTCTGGGCTGATTCCTCACCGTTCTCATGATCATTGCAACTCCACGAGGTGAGATCTTGCATGGAGACCCAGGCCGAGGGAGATTGACAGTGCTTTTGTGTTTCTTCCATTTGTGAAAAATCGCACCAACTGCTGTCACCTTCTCACCAAACTGCTTGGCGATGGTCTTGTAGCCCATTCCAGCCTTGTGTAGGTCTACAATCTTGTCCCTGACATCCTTGGAGAGCTCTTTGGTCTTGGCCATGGTGGAGAGTTCGGAATCTGATTGATTGATTGCTTCTGTGGACAGGTGTCTTTTATACAGGTAACAAACTGAGATTAGGAGCACTCCCTTTAAGATTGTGCTCCTAATCCCAGCTCGTTACCTGTATAAAAGACACATGGGAGCCAGAAATCTGATTGAAATTGAAATGATGATTGAAATCTTTCTGAGTGGTTGTTGGCCAAGATCTCGCGATACATGGCCCCATCCATCCTCCCCTCAATACGGTTCAGTCGTCCTGTCCCCTTTGCAGAAAAGCATCCCCAAAGAATGATATTCCCACCTCCATACTTCACGGTTGGGATGGTGTTCTTGGGGTTGTACTCATCCTTCTTCTTCCTCCAAACACAGCGAGTGGAGTTTAGACCAAAAAGCTCTATTTTTGTCTCATCAGACCACATGACCTTCTCCCATTCCTCCTCTGGATCATCCAGATGGTCATTGGCAAACTTCAGACGGGCCTGGACATGCGCTGGCTTGAGCAGGGGGACCTTGCGTGCGCTGCAGGATTTTAATCCATGACAGCGTAGTGTGTTACTAATGGTTTTCTTTGAGACTGTGGTCCCAGCTCTCTTCAGGTCATTGACCAGGTCCTGGCGTGTAGTTCTGGGCTGATCCCTCACCTTCCTCATGATCATTGACGCCCCACGAGGTGAGATCTTGCATGGAGCCCCAGACCGAGGGTGATTGACCGTCATCTTGAACTTCTTCATTTTCTAATAATTGCGCCAACAGTTGTTGCCTTCTCACCAAGCTGCTTGCCTATTGTCCTGTAGCCCTTCCCAGCCTTGTGCAGGTCTACAATTTTATCCCTGATGTCCTTACACAGCTCTCTGGTCTAGGCCATTGTGGAGAGGTTGGAGTCTGTTTGATTGAGTGTGTGGACAGGTGTCTTTTATACAGGTAACGAGTTCAAACAGGTGCAGTTAATACAGGTAATGAGTGGAGAACAGGAGGGCTTCTTAAAGAAAAACGAACAGGTCTGTGAGAGCCGGAATTCTTACTGGTTGATAGGTGATCAAATACTTATGTCATACAATAAAATGCAAATTAATTACTTAAAAATCATACAATGTGATTTTCTGGATTTTTGTTTTAGATTCCATCTCTCACAGTTGAAGTGTACCTATGAAAACAAATTACAGACCTCTACATGCTTTGTAAGTAGGAAAACCTGCAAAATTGGCAGTGTATCAAATACTTGTTCTCCCACTGTATATTCCGAACTCTGACATTTCTTAATTTTTTTGTATTATGCGTGTGTTGTTATTACTGCACTGTTGGAGCTACAAACACAAAAAAAATCACTGCCCCTGCAATAAAATCTGCGAATCTGTGTATGCGACCAAAACAACTTTTATTTTGACCCTCGGGTGACAGGGCCCCATTAGGCTACATATACCAAAGCAAACAACTTTTATTTTGACCCTCGGGTCACAGGGCCCCATTAGGCTACATATACCAAAGCTCTTGGAAGATTAGTCCATCTGAGGACGAAAAATAATAAAAGCTGACCTGTTGATTCAGCAGTCTCAGCTGCGCCACAGTGTATTGGTAATCAGTGGCCACTTACAGATAACATGGATTAACAATGTGGTAATGTTATGTTGTGAAGTAGGCCACAGCGAGGAGAGTAAAGGGTAATTTCATGGTGAGGCTTGCTATCCCTGTCATTTGCAATATCACAATTTGGTAAATTAGAGGACACATTTATTCGAAGTGCCCGGCAGAAAACCGTACATATTCAGTATAATATGTTGTGAAGTGTATTGTGTACCCTAGAGGCCCTTTTCATGGTGTGTTTTCTCCGTGTGTGTGTGGTCTCTGTGTGTACCTTTTGTATTTTCTGGGGGTCCTTCACTGAGCGATCTTTATGGGGGACCGTACCAAATAGTCTCCAGCCCGGGCCCTTCTGCTCCACTGGCACAGTGTCCTTCACTTTCTTAGTAAACAGACTCCTGAGAGAGAGAGAGAGAGAGAGAGAGAGAGAGAGAGAGAGAGAGAGAGAGAGAGAGAGAGGAGAGAGAGAGAGAGAGAGAGAAGGAGAGAGAGAGAGAGAGAGAGAGAGAGAGAGAGAGAGAGAGAGAGAGAGAGAGAGAGAGAGAGAGAGAGAGAGAGAGAGAGAGAGAGAGAGAGAGAGAGAGAGAGAGAGAGAGAGAGAGAAGGAGAGAGAGAGAGAGAGTATAGAGAGAGAGAGAAGGAGAGAGAGTATAGAGAGAGAGAGGAATGGAAAAAGTGAGAGAGAAAAGAGAACATGGAAATTAGGACATAAAACCCAGAGCCAAAGCTACACACAGACACACACACACACCCTTCACTACTAGGTCACCCCTGAGGCGTAGAACTGTGACAATACAATGGCTGGTGTGTGTGTGTGTGTGGTGCATGAGTGAGACAAGCACACTAGCGGAATTCATGGATTTAAACAAAGCCATACAACGAGCCAGTGGACTGTTGAAGACCCAACTAAATCATGTGAGGACTGGAGCAGGACAGGCCAGGGTCAGAGAACTGGGCTACACTTCAACTAAACCATGTGAGCACTTGAGCAGGCCAGGGAGAGAAGACCAGAGGCAGAGCAGGCCAGGCCAGAGTCAGGGACAGAGCAGGCCAGGCCAGAGTCAGGGACAGAGCAGGCCAGGCCAGAGTCAGGGACAGAGCAGGCCAGGCCAGAGTCAGGGACAGAGCAGGCCAGGCCAGAGTCAGGGACAGAGCAGGCCAGGCCAAGGTCAGGGACAGAGCAGGCCAGGCCAAGGTCAGGGACAGAGCAGGCCAGGCCAAGGTCAGGGACAGAGCAGGCCAGGCCAGAGTCAGGGACAGAGCAGGCCAGGCCAGAGTCAGGGACAGAGCAGGCCAGGCCAGGCCAGAGTCAGGGACAGAGCAGGCCAGAGTCAGGGACAGAGCAGGCCAGGCCAGGCCAGAGTCAGGGACAGAGCGGGACAGAGGAGGCCAGGCCAGAGTCAGGGACAGAGCGGGACAGAGTCAGGGACAGAGCAGGACAGGCCAGAGTCAGGGACAGAGCAGTACAGGCCAGGGTCAGGGACAGAGCAGGACAGGCCAGAGTCAGGGACAGAGCAGGACAGGCCAGAGTCAGGGACAGAGCAGGACAGGCCAGAGTCAGGGACAGAGCAGGCCAGGCCAGAGTCAGGGACAGAGCAGGCCAGGCCAGAGTCAGGGACAGAGCAGGACAGGCCAGGGTCAGGGACAGAGCAGGCCAGGCCAGGGTCAGGGACAGAGCAGGACAGGCCAGGGTCAGGGACAGAGCAGGACAGGCCAGGGTCAGGGACAGAGCAGGACAGGCCAGGGTCAGGGACAGAGCAGGACAGGCCAGGGTCAGGGACAGAGCAGGACAGGCCAGGGTCAGGGACAGAGCAGGAAAGGTCAGGGACAGAGCAGTACAGGCCAGGGTCAGGGACAGAGCAGGACAGGCTAGGGTCAGGGACAGAGCAGGACAGGCTAGGGTCAGGGACAGAGCAGGACGGCCAGGGTCAGGGACAGAGCAGGACGGCCAGGGTCAGAGCAGGTCAGGGCAGGCCAGGGTCAGAGCAGGTCAGGGCAGGCCAGGGTCAGAGCAGGACGGCCAGGGACAGAGCACGACGGCCACACCTCAATTGAAAATAACATATTGACTTAAAGTAGGTCAAATAGAGCACAGCGTAAGGAAGAGAATAATCTAACAATCTGTGGGGTTGGCATTAAAGGGGCAATCCACAGCTGAAATAATAAAGTAGCTACCCTGCCACTGTTTTGGTAAAAAGCTGAGGGATGGGGCTGGAGAAATGTAACCACTCATTTTCATAGACAGAGCTATGGATGCAAGGATTACTATTGATGGTTTCAAAATGATAGTTTGAACCATGTTGAGGCTATACAGTGTCTGTTTACATTTACTTTTACAAACAATGTAGTAAAACAAGCTTATATTTGAGGGTTCTGATGGGGTACGACTGTTGATTTCTAAGTTATATTCTTCAAGAATCAATGGGTACATATAAAATGGGTACATATCTGGCTAACCATTTACTGGAAAATGAAGTCTGGAAATAAAGTCTTATTCACTAAAATGAAATGTTCTCACGTGTTCCATTAGACACAACAGTTTGTAGTTCCGAGTACTACCCACTGGACGAGGGAACTTGAGCCATGTTCTAATAGGCTAAGATAGGGACCGTCAGAACAGTATGTTTAGCTGGGGTAGATGACTAACTGTAAGTCGCTCTGGATAAGAGCGTCTGCTAAATGACTAAAATGTAAACGTAATGATGTTAAGAATCAAATGCAAACCTCTATAATAAATGGTTCTCTTTCAAGTGGTCGTCATATCCTTTAATAATACTGCACATATCCTTTTAAATTTCTCCATTAACATATTGCTTCAGGATTCACAAAGAGACAATGGATGGCTTCAATTAAAAACTTGAATAGAGAGTGAGAAGGCATTAATCAAAAGAGACAATTTCCTTATCGCTAATAGAGGTGACATAACAGGCTATTAATGACATGATGCTAGCCAGTTCATTTCCTGTTTTCCAGTGGCGTAAGCTTGTCTTTTCTGCTAGCCTAAGTGCTATCAGATCGATAAGGTTACTACTAAATGGTTAGTAACCTGAACCTTTAGAATCATCATTGGAGTCACGGCGTGAAAATCAAATCCAGAAAAAACACTGGGATAGGATATTAGATTATCTTAAGATAATACAAAATAAGTTATATGTTTCATTTGTTGACATAAGTCCTTTTAGGTGAAATGGATGACTACTTAGAAAAGTTCCTATGAGCACTAATGACCACACCAGAAGGTATATTATGAATGATGAATATTAAATCCACTACCCATACAGTATGAAGCACCTTAACTCTGGAAAGGTAACGTTAGACCACACAAAAATTCACTGTAACAAAGCATATTACTTTGTGGCACGTCATTGACCACACATCCAATAAATCAATACCTGCTCCCTGACACTCACACAGAGCAACACAGACAGCTGGCAAGCTGTGTCAATGACTGAATTAAAACTGCAGAGTTAGTTACACCAGAACCTGTTGGCCAGTATATCACTGGAGGATCCAAATCAAATCAAATCGTATTGGCCACATGCGCCGAATACAACAGGTGCAGACATTACAGTGAAATGCTTACTTACAGCCCTTAACCAACATTGCATTTATATTAAATAAAAAAGTAAAATAAAACAACAAAAAAGTGTTGAGAAAAAAAAGAGCAGAAGTAAAATAAAATAACAGTAGGGAGGCTATATATACAGGGGGGTACCGGTGCAGAGTCAATGTGCGGGGGCACCGGCTAGTTGAGGTAGTTGAAGTAATATGTACATGTGGGTAGAGTTAAAGTGACTTAGTAGCAGAGCGTAAAAAGATGGGGTGGGGGGGCAGTGCAAATAGTCCGGGTAGCCATGATTAGCTGTTCAAGAGTCTTATGGATTGGGGGTAGAAGCTGTTGAGAAGTCTTTTGGGAGAAGTATTTTGGACCTAGACTTGGCACTCCGGTACCGCTTGCCGTGCGGTAGCAGAGAGAACAGTCTATGACTAGGGTGGCTGGAGTCTTTGACAATTTTGAGGGTCTTCCTCTGTCACCGCCTGGTATAGAGGTCCTGGATGGCAGGAAGCTTGGCCTCAGTGATGTACTGGGCCGTACGCACTACCCTCTGTAGTGCCTTGCGGTTGGAGGCCAAGCAGTTGCCATACCAGGCGGTGATGCAACCAGTCAGGATGCTCTCGATGGTGCAGCTGTATAATTTTTTGAGGATCTGAGGACCCATGCCAAATCTTTTCAGTCTTCTGAGGGGGAATAGGCTTTGTCGTGCCCTCTTCACGACTGTCTTGGTGTTTGGACCATGATAGTTCGTTGGTGATGTGGACACCATGATAGTTCATTGGTGATGTGGACACCAAGGAACTTGAAGCTCTCAACCTGTTCCACTACAGACCCGTCGATGAGAATGGGGGCGTGCTCAGTCCTCTTTTTTTTCCTGTAGTCCACAATCATCTCCTTTGTCTTGGTCACGTTGAGGGAGAGGTTGTTATCCTGGCACCACACGGCCAGGTCTCTGACCTCCTCCCTATAGGCTGTCTCATCGTTGTCGGTGATCAGGCCTACCACTGTTGTGTCATCGGCAAACTTAATGATGGTGTTGGAGTCGTGCCTGGCCATGCAGTCATGGGTGAACAGGGAGTACAGGAGGGGACTGAGCACGCACCCCTGAGGGGCCCCCGTGTTGAGGATCAGTGTGGCAGATGTGTTGTTACCTACCCTTACCACCTGGGGGCGGCCCGTCAGGAAGTCCAGGATCCAGTTGCAGAGGGAGGTGTTTAGTCCCAGGATCCTTAGCTTAGTGATGAGCTTTGAGGGCATTATGGTGTTGAATGCTGAGCTGTAGTCAATGAATAGCATTCTCACGTAGGTGTTCCTCTTGTCCAGGTGGGAAAGGGCAGTGTGGAGTGTAATAGAGATTGCATCATCTGTGGATCTGTTGGAGCGGTATGCAAATTGGAGTGGGTCTAGGGTTTCTGGGATAATGGTGTTGATGTGAGCCATGACCAGCCTTTCAAAGCACTTCATGGCTACAGACGTCAGTGCTACGGGTCGGTAGTCATTTAGGCAGGTTATCTTAGTGTCCTTGGGCACGGGGACTATGGTGGTCTGCTTGAAACATGTTGGTATTACAGACTCAGTCAGGGACATGTTGAAAATGTCAGTGAAGACACTTGCCAGTTGGTCAGCACATGCTCGGAGTACACGTCCTGGTAATCCGTCTGGCCCTGCGGCCTTGTGAATGTTGACCTGCTTAAAAGTCTTACTCACATCGGCTACGGAGAGCGTGATCACATAGTCATCCGGAACAGCTGGTGCTCTCATGCATGCTTCAGTGTTGCTTGCCTCGAAGTGAGCATAGAAGTGGTTTAGCTCGTCTGGTAGGCTTGTGTCACTGGGAAGCTCGCGGCTGTGCTTCCCTTTGTAGTCTGTAATAGTTTTCAAGCCCTGCCACATCCGACGAGCGTCAGAGCCGGTGTAGTACGATTCAATCTTAGTCCTGTATTGACTCTTTGCCTGTTTGATGGTTTGTCGGAGGGCATAGCAGGATTTCTTATAAGCGTCCAGGTTAGAGTCCCGCTCCTTGAAAGCGGCAGCTCTACCCTTTAGCTCAGTGTGGATGTTTCCTGTAATCCATGGCTTCTGGTTGGGGTATGTACGTACGGTCACTGTGGGGACGACATCATCAATGCACTTATTGATGAAGCCAGTGACTGATGTGGTGTACTCCTCAATGCTATCTGAAGAATCCCGGAACATTTTCCAGTCTGTGCTAGCAAAACAGTCCTGTAGCTTAGCATCTGCGTCATCTCACCACTTTTTAATTAACCGAGTCACTGGTGCTTCCTGCTTTAGTTTTTGCTTATAAGCAGGAATCAGGAGGATAGAGTTATGGTCAGATTTGCCAAATGGAGGGCGAGGGAGAGCTTTGTACGCGTCTCTGTGTGTGGAGTAAAGGTGGTCTAGAGTTTTTTTTCCTCTGGTTGCACATTTAACATGCTGGTAGAAATTAGGTAGAACGGATTTAAGTTTCCCTGCATTAAAGTCCCCGGCCACTAGGAGCGCTGCCTCTGGATGAGCGTTTTCCTGTTGACTTATGGCCTTATACAGCTCATTCAGTGCAATCTTAATACAGGTCAGAGAATGACGGCTGTTTGATATGACCCGTTTGAACCCTGACCCACCCTTATGGAAGCAGTCTCGAATGCCTTTAAAAAAACACAGAGAGTAGCTTGACTGAGATACAGGACTGGGGCTTGCTTCTTCCCGTCCTATCGAAGTGTCTAGATGTGTACCCCTTGAGCCTGCCTAATGGTTGCCAAGACCAACAAGACCGCGACCAGGAACTAGCCAATGAGTTGTTGGTCTTGGTTTCAACAGTCTCCACTTCAAAGCACACTGCAAAATTAAAACTGCAC
This sequence comes from Coregonus lavaretus, assembly GCF_964263955.1. Lineage (NCBI taxonomy): Eukaryota > Metazoa > Chordata > Actinopteri > Salmoniformes > Salmonidae > Coregonus > Coregonus lavaretus. The sequence continues at coordinate 60,952,275 of NC_139994.1, forward strand.
TAGACAAACAGAACTGAAAGCCAGTTCAAAATGACCTACAATGACATTCAGATGTCCTTCATCGTTACATAAAAGAGAGACCTGGTACTTCTCAGAAGGCAGGAGAGAAAAAGCATTGAAGTGTACGATGTGAGGAAAAACTCATTAGAAAGAGAGGCAAAGATGGGGATTAGCATTGGCACCGGTCATTTTAGCTTTCAAAACTAACTCAAAACTGGAGTGTAAATCTCCTAAACAGAAACAGTGAGACAGGGGAATATCTGAAACTGTCTCTAAAAAGCTAGCCCGGTTAGCTTAACTAGACCGACCACTGGTAACCATTGTTTGAATTCACAGTCTGGTTAGGTAACCAGGCTATATAGAGAAGAAATACAAATACAAAGGAGGAAGGAAACAAAGGAGGAAGGAAAGAAAGGATGTATACCTAGTCAGTCAGTTGCACAACTGAACGCATTCAACTAAAATATGTCTTCCGCATTTAACCCAACCCCTCTGAATCAGAGAGGGGGGCTGTCTTAATAGACATCTATGTCATCAGCGCCCGGGGGGTTAACTGCCTTGCTCAAGGGCAGAACGGCAGATTTGTATACTTTGCCAGCTTGGGGATTCGAACCAGCGACCTTTCGGTTACTGGCCCAACGCCCTTAACCGCTAGACTACCTGGCGCCAGGCAGTGTTTGAACCTGAACATTCTTCACTTTTATTTGCCTTTGTGAAATAGGTACAGTGAGGGAAAAATGTATTTGATCCCCTGCTGATTTTGTACGTTTGCCCACTGACAAAGACATGATCAGTCTATAATTTTAATGGTAGGTTTATTTGAACAGTGAGAGACAGAATAACAACAACAAAAAATCCAGAAAAACGCATGTCAAAAATGTTATAATTTGATTTGCATTTTAATGAGGGAAATAAGTATTCACCGCATCAAAGGGACGATGGACGGGGCCATGTTCCGTCAAATCTTGGGTGAGAACCTCCTTCCCTCAGCCAGGGCATTGAAAATGCGTCGTGGATGGGTATTCCAGCATGACAATGACCCAAAACACACGGCCAAGGCAACAAAGGAGTGGCTCAAGAAGAAGCACATTAAGGTCCTGGAGTGGCCTAGCCAGTCTCCAGACCTTAATCAAATAGGAAATCTGTGGAGGGAGCTGAAGGTTCGAGTTGCCAAACGTCAGCCTCAAAACCTTAATGACTTGGAGAAGATCTGCAAAGAGGAGTGGGACAAAATCCCTCCTGAGATGTGTGCAAACCTGGTGGCCAACTACAAGAAACGTCTGACCTCTGTAATTGCCAACAAGGGTTTTGCCACCAAGTACTAAGTCATGTTTTGCAGAGGGGTCAAATACTTATTTCCCTCATTAAAATGCAAATCAATTTATAACATTTTTGACATGCATTTTTCTGGATTTTTTTTTGTTATTCTGTCTCTCTGTCTATCACTGTTCAAATAAACCTACCATTAAAATTATAGACTGATCATGTCTTTGTCAGTGGGCAAACGTACAAAATCAGCAGGGGATCAAATACTTTTTTCCCCTCACTGTAACTCCAGTTGCCCAAGTAAAAGTCCATGATCATTATCTGTGATCTGCCTGACCTGTCGACTATTCTGGGTCCAGGGAGCAACATGCAACAATTTCATATTTTTTACTGAGTTACAGTTCATATAAGGAAATCAGTCAATATAAATCAATTCATTAGGCCCTAATCTTTGGATTTCACATGACTGGGCAGGGGCGCAACTTGCCAGCTAATCAGAATTCATTTCCCCCCACAAAGGGGCTTTATTACAGACAGAAATACTCCTCAGCACCCCCTCTCCCTCAGACAATCTCGCAGGTAAAGAAGCCGGATGTGGAGGTCCTGGGGTGGCGTGGTTACACATGGTATACGGTTGAGGCCAGTTGGACGTACTGCCAAATTCTCTAAAATGACGTTGGAGGTGACTTATGGTAGAGAAATTAACATTCAATTATCTGGCAACAGCTCTGATGGACATTCCTGCAGTCAGCATGCCAATTGCACGCTCCCTCAAAACTAGAGGCATCTGTGCCATTGTGTTGTGACAAAAACGGCACATTTTAGAGTGGCCTTTTATTGTCCCCAGCACAAGGTGCACCTGTGTAATGATCATGTGGTTTAATTTAATCAGCTTCGTGATATGCCACACCTGTCAGGTGGATGGATTATCTTGGCAAAGGAGAAATGCTCACTAACAGGGATGTAAACCAATTTGTGGCAACAACAAAAAAATGATCGCGAAATACGCCATTTGTGCGTATGGTACATTTCTGGGATCTTATATTTCAGCTCATGAAACGTGGGACCAACACTTTACATGTTGAGTTGATATTTTTGTTCGGTGTAGATAAAGACAGGTAAGGTGCCTATGTATAGCTGGCACGCACAAAATGTTCCTTCAAACTGATCTTGCCTTATCAAGAAACGTTATGTGACACACGCTCGCACGTTCACCATGAGGGCACGTGTCACCTTCATGCCAAATGCTTCCAACATGTTTTCCATTCTGCCTCAGTAACAGCAACTGAAGCAATGCAAGCAAGCAATGGAATACATTTGACAAGGTGGTCGATGTGATGAGAAAAACATGGCCGTAAAAATCACAGGAATGAAGAAAGCCTTATGGTTGTGTACATTGGATATTTTGAGCATACTTTTCTTCTTGTTTCTCATCTTTAAAAATATCATTACACAACCCTCTTCTTTTCCTTGCTGTACCTCACCCTTGGTTAAAATGACAGAAAGGTAAACATGAAAAAGAGTTGTTGCCGAACACTAACGTGCACTAGGGGCTGTGTTTATGGAAAATTGGTTGGTGGTGGGTCTTACAGCAGCATGCCTGCTTGTTCTCAAACATAAGGCCAGAACGTTAACCATGCCAGCCTGTAGTTAGCATCTGGGTCTATGGCTGCTGCTGGGTTTATAATTAGCAATCTCAGGATCTGAGGCAAAGCTGTTATGGTTCTGACAAGAAGCCAAGCTCCAGAAGACCCTCATGTCAATTTGACAAATATTGTAATATGGGAAATATTTCAAAGCAAATATAGCAATGCACCAGGCCTATTGATAGCAATGCACCAGGCCCGGCAGCCATTGATAGCAATGCACCAGGCCCGGCAGCCATTGATAGCAATGCACCAGGCCCGGCAGCCATTGATAGCAATGCACCAGGCCCGGCAGCCATTGATAGCAATGCACCAGGCCCGGCAGCCATTGATAGCAATGCACCAGGCCCGGCAGCCATTGATAGCAATGCACCAGGCCCGGCAGCCATTATTATGCAGCCCGTCAGTAATTATTTGAACAGATATAGAGAACACCAGTGTTGGGACAAAAGGAAATACATTATATATACACAAAAGTATGTGGACACCCCTTCAAATTAGTGGATTTGGCTATATCTTCAAATTAGCAGATTTGGCTATTTCAGCCACACACGTTGCTGAGAGGTGTATAAAATTGAGCACACAGCCACGCAATCTCCAGAACCAAACATTGGCAGTAGAATGGCCTTACTGAAGAGCTCAGTTGCTAGAGCTGCCCTGGTCAACTGTAAGTGCTGTTATTGTGAAGTGGAAACGTCTAGGAGCAACAACGGCTCAGCCGTGGTAGGCCACACAAGCTCACAGAACGGGCCCGCCGAGTGCTGAAGCGCGTAAAAATAGTCTGTCCTCGGTTGCAACACTCACTACAGAGTTCCAAACTGCCTCTGGAAGCAACGTCAGCGCAATAACTGTTCGTCGGGAGCTTCATGAAATGGGTTTCCATGGCCGAGCAGCCGCACACAAGCCTAAGATCATCATGCGCAAAGCCAAGCGTCGGCTGGAGAGGTGTTTAGCTCGCCGCCATTGGACTCTGGAGCAGTGGAAACGCATTCTCTGGAGTGATGAATCACGCTTCACCATCTGTCAGTCCGATGGACGAATCTGGGTTTTGCGGATGCCAGGAGAACGCTACCTGACCCAATGCAGTGCCAACTGTAAAGTTTGGTGGAGGAGGAATAATGGTCTGGGACTGTTTTTTATGGTTCGGGCTCGCCCCTTTAGTTCCAGTGAAGGGAAATCTTGATGCTACAGCATACAATGACATTCTAGACGATTCTGTGCTTCCAATTTTGTGGCAACAGTTTGGGGAACAGTATACAGAAGACAGCCCTATTTGGTAAAAGACCAAGTCCATATTATGGCAAGAAAAGCTCAAATAAGCAAAGAGAAACGACAGTCCATCATTACTTTAAGACATGAAGGTCAGTCAATACAGAACATTTCAAGAACTTTAAGAAAGTTTCTTCAAGTGCAGTCGCAAAACCCATCAAGTGCTATAATAAACTGGCTCTCGTGAGGACCGCCACAGGAATGGAAGACCCAGAGTTACCTCTGCTGCAGAGGATAAGTTCATTAGCATATGTGGGAACTCCTTCAAGACTGTTGGAAAAGCATTCCATGTGAAGTTGATTGAGAGAATGCCAAGCGTGTACACAGCTGTCATCAAGGCAAAGGGTGGCTATTTGAAGAATCTCAAATATATTTTGATTTGTTTAACACTTTTTGGGTTACAACATGATTCCATGTGTTATTTCATAGTTTTGATGTCTTCACTATTATTCTACAATGTAGAAAATAGTAAAAATTAAGAAAAACCCTTGAATGAGTAGGTGGGTCCAAACTTTTGACTGGTAGTGTGTGTGTGTGTGTGTGTGTGTGTGTGTGTGTGTGTATGTATATATATATATACATACATACATACACACACACACAGTTGAAGTCGGAAGTTTTCATACAATTAGATTGGAGTCATTAAAACTAGTTTTTCAACCACTCCACAAATTTCTTGTTAACAAACTATAGTTTTGGCAAGTCGGTTAGGACATCTACTTCGTAATTTTTCCAACAATTGTTTACAGACAGATTATTTCACTTATAATTCACTATATCACAATTCCAGTGGGTCAGACGTTTACATACACTAAGTTGACTGTGCCTTTAAACTGCTTGGAAGATTCCAGAAATATATTTTTAAAAAAATTATATATATATATATATATATATATATATATATATATATATATATATATATATATATATATATATATATATATATATATATATATATATATATATATATACACATACATACATACATACATACATACATATACACATACACATACACATACACATACACATACACACAGTGCATCATATCACATGCATATATAACCAGATCGTAGCCTGATGGTTCTTAAGCCTTGATCACACCGACAGCGTCATTGCGTTTTGGTACACCAGAAGTACATTCATTTCCAATGGAACGCTGCGTTTGCCTTGTAAAATGTAAAATGTAGATTAGAATGTAGCCTAAAGAGCGGTGGCCAGGTCGTTATTGTAAATATAATTTGTTCTAAAATCACCTACCTAGCTTACTGAAAGGAAAGTAAAGAAGGGAGCTAAGCACTATGCTGAGTTTTGAACTGCAGTAACCCTGTGATACTACTGCTGTGATAAAATAACTTGACAGGTGAGGGGCTTGAGAGCAGAGCTGAGTGCTGACAGAAACCTTCACAGAGCAACCTTGACACTTTCCTATTGGGGATATGGAGGCGGGGGTAATGGGGGCGGGGGTAATCGATACTGTAGAGCAGGGGTGGGCAACCCTGTTCCTGGAGTGCCGCAAGGTACTGCAGGATTTTGTTCCAACTGGGCACCACACCTGACAAACTGAGCTAATTGATCAGTAATTTCCTGAATTCAACACGCCTGGTTAAACCAAAAACATGAAGTGGCTGTGGCCCTCCAGGACCAGGGTTGCCTACCCCTGCAGTAGTATCGCAATATTACTTTTGACAATATTATATTGATTCTATGACTCCAAGTATCGATTCTCAAACAATAAAACATATATTTTAATGTTATTTTTGCTAGCTAGTTAACGTTAGCTAGCGATAGTCGGCTGTACCTGCGCCAAAACTTCAGCATTTCTCCTCCAATAGCTTGGTCTCAATCTTCTTTTTAAATGGTGAGCTAACAGCAGCACTTATGTTCATGACTGATCAAAACTCGTTTTTTAATATGGTTCTCTCATTACGGCACTAAACAACTAAAACAGATGACATTCATTAACATATCAAAAAGAGCAGTAAGAGAACTTTCAGGACTTCCAGGTACTTGTTATCCTCTGCAGGCGACGTTCCGTGATGACGCCAGGTACACAGAACCTAAGCTGAACCCCTGGTTAAGTGTTCTTTCCAAGTCGAGCGGCAAACAAATGGGTAGAAAACAGAAGGCTAGGCTAGGCTACTTTAAAGCCAATATGTATACGCTACACACACACGCACTGAAGGTCAGTATAACACTCTCATACATACAGACCTGTCAATGAAGAGAAGCAGTGAAGGGGCAGCCATCCTGTCTGTGTGTTCATCCACAACAACAAAAACACAACCCTCTGAATACCAAAGCAGAACAACCTCTCCACTGTCCAGCGAGAAGCTGTTCAGATCCTCAGTAGAGCAGGACAGTTCTCTCTCAGAATCCCCAGAGAGAAAGAGAGAGAAAGAGCGAAGGGAACTCTTGATATGAAGCAGTTCCTCTCATTCAGTCAAGCCTGACGTCCATAGTTGTACACAGCAGAATAAAGGAGGTGACCCTGTGTTGTTCTGTGTCAGAGCTCCTAACCACAGCCCACTCTGCCGCCACCCCGCCTTTACAGTGAAGGAGTTTGACTGAGCAAAGTGGAGAGAAAGAGGAAAGGAGGCGGAAGAGATTGAGAGAAATGTGCAAGTGTAAACAGAGAGAGTTTATTATTTATTTCACTTGTTTTGGCAATGTGATCATATGTTTCCCATGCCAACAAAGCCCTTTGAATTGAAAGCTGTTGAGAGAAGGGGAATTTGTGTACGCAAACTAGCAAAAGAGTAAGAGGAAGTGAAAATAACAAACTGGCTGCACCAAAACAGCCCTGTCGTGATCGAGAGGGATGTGAAACCAGCCATTAAACCACTTAAATACAGCGGAATAAAATTCAGAGTAGGTTATGACAATGCCAACAATGGCCATAGTAACATACATCTAATCATTTTTAAAATAGGCCTGAAACCCATCATTACACTACAGAGGGAGGCATACAAAACAGCATATGTAAACTGATCTGTTCACACTTGGCAGGCAGCACATTGTTGGCACATGGGGCGATCTCATTTACATTTGCTGAATGGATTAGAGTGGGATAGGCTGGGATACAGCTGTGTGTGTGTGTCTCTCTCTCTCAATTCAAAGGGCTTTACTGGCATGGGAAACATATGTTTACATTGCCAAAGCAAGTGAAATAGATAATAAAATAATAAACATTACACAAACGTTTTAAAGGAATAGACATTTCAAATGTCATATTATGGCTATATACAGTGTTGTAACGATGTGCAAATAGTTAAAGTACAAAAGGGAAAAATATATCAACATAAATATGAGTTGTATTTACAATGGTGTTTGTTCTTCACTGGTTGCCCTTTTCTTGTGGCAACAGGTCACACATCTTGCTGCTGTGATGGCACACTGTGGTATTTCACCCAATACAGTGCCTTGCAAACGTACTCATCCACCTTGGCGTTTTTCCCTATTTTGTTGCATTACAACCTGTAATTTAAATGGATTTTTATTTGGATTTCATGTAATGGACATACACAAAATAGTCAAAATTGGTGAAGTGAAATGAAAAAAATTACTTGTTTCAAAATACTCTGAATAATAACGGAAAAGTGGTGCGTGCATATGTATTCACCCCCTTTGCTATGAAGCCCCTAAATAAGATCTGGTGCAACCAATTACCTTCAGAAGTCACATAATTAGTTAAATAAAGTACACCTGTGTGCAATCTAAGTGTCACATTATCTGTCACATGATCTCAGTATATACAGCTCTGGAAAAAATTAAGAGACCACTGCAAATGTTTCTTAAATCAGCATCTCTACATGTATGACAGCCATTCCATTCCAGTGTCTGTTGAATTCCAACACAGGCACACCTCATTCTACTGAATTAGGTATGGATTAGGTGATCATCTGAACCAAATCTTGTTTAACGAGGAAAAGTATAAAAACCACTGCTGGTCATCACTATCCTCTTGCAATAGGACCAGCTGGATGGCAAAAACAGTGCTAATAGTACCTCAAAAGTAATATTAATCAAAAAATAACTATTGACCATGCCAAAAGAGTTGAAAAGGAAAGTTTTTAGTGAGGAAAAGAAGGGTTCAATTCTGGCTTTACTGCAGAGGGATACAGTGAGCGTCAGGTTGCTTCCATCCTTAAAATTTCAAAGACGGCGGTTCATAAGAACAAGGTCAAGCAGCAGACATTGGGGACAACAAAGCTACAGACCGGCAGAGGGCGAAAACGACTCTCTACTGACCGGGATGACTGCCAACTCATTCGAATGTCACTCAACAACCGTAGGATGACATCATGTGACCTACAAAAATAATGGCAAACGGCAGCTGGGGTGAAGTACACGGCGAGGACGGTTCGAAACAGGCTCCTAGGGGCAGGGCTGAAGTCGTGCAAAGCTAGAATAAAGCCCTTCATCAATGAGAAGCAAAGAAAAGCCAGGCTGAGGTTTACACAAGACCATAAGGATTGGATTGTAGAGGACTGGAGTAAAGTCATCTTCTCTGATGAGTCCAATTTTCAGCTTTGCCCAACACCTGGTCGTCTAATGGTTAGACGGAGACCTGGAGAGGCCTACAAGCCACAGTGTCTCGCACCCACTGTGAAATTTGGTGGAGGATCGGTGATGATCTGGGGGTGCTTCAGCAAGGCTGAAATCGGGCAGATGTGTCTTTGTGAAGGATGCATGAATCAAGCCGCGTACAAGGTTGTCCTGGAAGAAAACTTGCTTCCTTTTGCTCTGACATTGTTCCCCAACACTGAGGATTGGTTTTTCCAGCAGGACAATGCGACATGCCACACAGCCAGGTCAATCAAGGTGTGGATGGAGGACCACCAGATCAAGACCCTGTCATGGCCAGCCCAATCTCCAGACCTGAACCCTATTGAAAACTTCTGGAATGTGATCAAGAGGAAGATGGATGGTCACAAGCCATCAAACAAAGCAGAGCTGCTAGAATTTTTGCGCCAGGAGTGGCATAAAGTCACCCAACATCAATGTGAAAGACTGGTGGAGAGCATGCCAAGACGCATGAAAGCTGTGATTGAAAATCAGGGTTATTCCACCAAATATTGATTCCTGAACTCTTCCTAAGTTAAAACATTAGTATTGTGTTGTTTAAAAATTAACATGAACTTATTTTCTTTGCATTATTCGAGGTCTGACAACACTGCATATTTTTTGTTATTTTGACCAGTTGTCATTTTCTGCAAATAAATGCTCTAAATGACAATATTTTTATTTGGAATTTGGGAGAAATGTTGTCAGTAGTTTATAGAATAAAACAAAAATGTTAATTTCACCCAAACAAATACCTATAAAGAATAAAACCAGATAAACCTATATTTTTGCAGTGGTCTCTTAATTTTCTCCTGAGCTGTATACAACGGTTCTGAAAGGCCCCAGAGTCTGCAACACCACTAAGCAAGGGGCACCACCAAGCAAGCGGCACCATGAAGACCAAGGAGCTCTCCAAACAGGTCAGGGACAAAGTTGTGGAGAAGTACAGATCAGGGTTGGGTTATAAAAACATATCCCAAGCATTTAACATCCCACGGAGCACCATTAAATCCATTATTTAAAAAATTGAAAGAATATGGCACCACAACAAACCTGCCAAGAGAGGGCCGCCCACCAAAACTCACGGACCAGGCAAGGAGGGCATTAATCAGAGAGGCAACAAAGATAACCCTGAAGGCGCTGCAAAGCTCCACAGCGGAGATTGGAGTATCTGTCCATAGGACCACTTTAAGCCGTACACTCCACAGAGCTGGGCTTTACGGAAGAGTGGCCAGAAAAAAGCCATTACTTAAAGAAATAAATAAGCAAACACGTTTGGTGTTCACCAAAAGGCATGTGGGAGACTCCCCACACATATGGAAGAAAGTACTCTGGTCAGATGAGACTAAAATTGAGCTTTTTGCCATCAAGGAAAACGCTATGTCTGGCGCAAACCCAAAACCTCTCATCACCCCGAGAACACCATCCCCACAGTGAAGCATGGTGGTGGCAGCATCATGCTGTGGGGATGTTTTTCCCTCGGCGGGGACTGGGAAACTGGTCAGAATTGAAGGAATGATGGATGGCGCTAAATACAGGGAAATTCTTGAGGGAAACCTGTTTCAGTCTTCCAGAGATTTGAGACTGGGACGGAGGTTCACCTTCCAGCAGGACAATGACAATAAGCATACTGCTAAAGTAACACTCAAGTGGTTTAAGGGGAAACATTTAAATGTCTTGGAATGGCCTAGTCAAAGCCCAGACCTCAATCCAATTGAGAATCTGTGGTATGACTTAAAGATTGCTGTACACCAGCGGAACCCATCCAACTTGAAGGAGCTGGAGAAGTTTTGCCTTGAAGAATGGGGGGGATAGTTATGCACGCTCAAGTCTTATTTCTTGTTTGTTTCACAATAAAAAAATAATTTTGCATCTTCAAAGTGGTATGCATGTTGTGTAAATCAAATGATACAAACCCGAAAAAATCCATTTTAATTCCAGGTTGTAAGGCAACAAAATAGGAAAAATGCCAAGGGGGGTGAATACTGACGCAAGCCACTGTCTATATGGGAGTTTATAAAAATGTGATTTGTTGGTCTGTGTAATCTGAGGGAAATATGTCTCTCTAATATGGTCATACATTTGGCAGGAGGTTAGGAAGTGCAGCTCAGTTTCCACCTCATTTTATGGGCAGTGGACACATAGCCTGTCTTCTCTTGAGAGCCAGGTCTGCCTACGGCGGCCTCTCTCAATACCAAGGCTATGCTCACTGAGTCCGTACATAGTCAAAGCTTTCCTTAATTTGGGGTCAGTCACAGTGGTCAGGTATTCTGCCACTGTGTACTCTCTGATTAGGGCCAAATAGCATTCTAGTTTGCTCTGTTTTTTTTGTTAATTATTTTCAATGTATCAAGTAATTATCTTTTGGTTCTCTCATGATTTGGTTGGGTCTAATTGTGTTGTTGTCCTGGAGCTCTGTGGAGTCTGTTTGTGAACAGCCGCAGGACCAGCTTGCTCTTCTCCAGGTTAATCTCTGTAGGTGATGGCTTTATTATTAAAGATTTGTATTTGATCATGTATATGTTTTTGCTGTTTGTTCTTTGTTATAGAGCCAAAAAGATTGGAGAAGTGGTTTATCCATACATTTCCATTTTGGATAGATAACTCTTCGTGTTGTTGTTTGTTTAGTGTGTTCCAATTTTCCCAGAAGTAGTTAGATTCTATGGATTCTTCAATTACGATGAGCTGATTTCTGACGTTCCGTTCCTTATTCCTGTATAGTTTTTCCTCTCTCTCTCTCTCTGTGTGTGTGTCAATAGATGATCTCACATGATTAAGTATGAGATGTGATGAATCGGAGAGAGTTTGTGTTTGAGAATCGCTTCCTTTTAGGTGGTTGTAGAATTTAACGGCTCATTTCTGGATTTTCGGCCCATTCTGCTCTGCATTCATTACTTGGTGTTTTACGTTGTACATGGAGGATATGTTTTGCAGAATTCTGTATGCAGTCTTTAATAGTTGATTATTACAGAGGTAGTGAGCTCCCGAAATAGATGAAGCCAAAACTCACACACTTTGTTCATCCGAGCCTAACGCACCTGGTGAGTGTCTGATGACTGCGATTTGGAAGGGAAGCAGTGAGGTGACTGGGGTATAGTGCGAAATGTGGGACCTGTGTAGTTTAACCAGAGTGATTAATCTAATCCTACTGTGTGATCCAAATTAGTATTTTATTTCACAGAGCAATTCCCACACTGTACCAAGTAGGTTTGCAAAGCAAACCGGTAATTTACCAAAGTTACCGTAATCTATGGCAATCCATGTTAGCTTTGGTAATTGATAATTGGAATAACTTTTAAAAAACGTATCCATATATAGTATTCATTTTTTATATCCATGTCCATAATGTCTATGAGTTTCTAGTAGATATACCATATGGTTCAAGGGAAAATAGCCTAATTAATGAAAAAAATAAAAAACATCTAATCAACAATGGCATTATTTTCAAATTACCTCGTCCAACTATTTACTTTTGTCACAACTGGTACCAGTCTGACCCTAAAACTTTGACAACAAAGACATTTTCACATAGTAAAATATCTAAATGTATAAAAATCATTTCATGCTGAAAGCGTCATTTAAACACCAACGGTATTCACTAAGTTGATGGTTTATATTTACAGCTTTCTTCTATTTTTAAATAATCTTATTTGATTTATTTATATTTGACATGTGGCCACACAGAGGAACAGAGATAATTAGACACCTGTGATAATCTGAAGTACCCAAAAAGGCCACTAGATGTCTTCTGATAAAAATCCATATAAAAATGTACGTTTACATTTTAGTCATTTAGCAGAAGCTCTTATCCAGAGCGACTTACAGGTAGTTTACTGGTAACCATAGTCACAAGGTTCATCACAGTGTGCACTGTGCAGTCCGCCCGTCAACACTTTTTGGTGTGCAGGCTTTTGATCCAACCCTACCAATACACCTGGTACAATGAAAGGTACCAAAGGTCCTTCAAACATTAACAGAGGACTATGTAGACATTGGGTGTGTGTGTGTGTGTGTGTGTGTGTGTGTGTGTGTGTGTGTGTGTGTGTGTGTGTGTGTGTGTGTGTGTGTGTGTGTGTGTGTGTGTGTGGGTGTGGGTGTGGGTGTGGGTGTGGGTGTGGGTGTGGGTGTGGGTGTGGGTGTGTGTGTGGGTGGTGGGTGTGGTGTGTGTGTGTGTGTGTGTGTGTGTGTGTGTGTGTGTGTGTGTGTGTGTGTGTGTGTGTGTGTGTGTGTGTGTTCGCTTCTATGCTTGGAGTGCTTACCTACGATATTTTCTTTTTAAACTTGACTTTGAACAATGTATTACGGGGTGTGTTTAGGCGTAGGTAAACAGGTTTCCTATGGCTCCAGTGCAATCTCCTGTCAAGCATAATTTCACAGGGCGTATGGGGAATAAGTTATTCATAGTAAAAGCTGAACAGCGCTGCATTTACCAGTTCACTAGGTTTACATAGGAGGCTTGAGGCCTGAATGCATTCAACCATAGAATGTTCCATTGGTCATATACCCTGTACACAGGTCAGGTTGACTGTATTGGACTCTGGGAGCGGTGTGTATACACTCAGTTTTTCACAGAAATCTTCAGCAATGTCTTCTTTTGTCATAGTATGGTATAGCTGTACAGAAAATATGATATGAATCATACGTACCACATGCAAGTAGAATCTCTCATAAATCGAGCCTTACGTCAATGGGAGATTTGCGCTTAAAAATGCAGTTATGCACACAGACCCAAATAGACTGTCGAAGATGGCACAGAGTGATAACCTCCATCGTACCTGTTGAAGAAGCTAGCCAGCGGCCCCAGCCTCTTGGGCCTGCCCTCCTCTGCCCCCGGCCCCAGGTGTCTCCGCCGTGGGCTCCACAGATCCCCTCCGATGTCACCGCCCGGTGACGACGACAGCGTGACGTCCGAGAATTGGGCGGCGTCGCCCTCGTCCGTCTCCAGGGTGACGATGGCGCTGGAGTCGGAGGTGACCATGAAGTCCGGGATGTCCTCGTTGGACGCCGACAGCGTGGCCGAGAGCTCCGTGCTCAAGCTCGACACGCTGCTCACCGAAATGTCGTCACTGCGGTTCAGGGTTCCCCCTCCTACACCGCCCATCCCCGTGGTGATGACTCCCACACCGCCAGCGCCGGACCTTGGGGCTGGGCTGAAGAGGCGCACCGAGTCATAGCCACTGCGGGGGAAGGTGGAGGACTTGCGGAGGCCTGCGCTGTCTCCAGACTGGTCCAGAGAGAGGGTAGCAGGGCCCTGGTCGTGGTGGTTTGACCCCAGGGTAAGGCCACTCTCTCCTGTGCGCGGTTGGGCGTGGATGTGCTCGGGGTGGTTGATCTCCAGGGTGGGGATGCCAGAGTCCTGGGAGGCTAGGCTGTGTCGGTCCTGGTCATCGTGGCCCTGCTGGGGGTTGCCATAGTGCAGGGAGTGCTGAATGAGGGGGGGCTTGCTGTGCTCATGGTGGTGGTTATGGTTGTCTGAGCTGACCGTGCCATTCGCCATTATGGTACCTCCAGCCGCACCTGAAACCAACAAGGAATTATGGACGAGAGTCACTACTAGTAGTGATAATAAAATTATGTGGTACAGTAAAAGTTGATAGTTGTCTGGATGGCCTGTAAATGGCCAGAAACAAATAATTTCAAATTTTCCCATTTCAAAAATTCCATTCATATTCTCTTTCAGTACAACATTTTCGAATAACATTAGCCATAGATAGTCAACTCTCACCCTACGAGGTCCGGAGCCTGACGGTTCGCTGTTCTACCTGATAATTAATTGCACACACCTGATGTCCCGGGTCTAAATCTGTCACTGATTAGAGGGGAACAATGAAAAAAAAAATGCAGTGGAACTGGCTTCGAGGTCCAAGTTAAGTTTGAGGGCTTTGGTTTGACAGGTCAGTAGAGCAAAAAAGTCAAGCTCCAGAACCTAACTACTGCGAAACAGACCAATCACTGACCCAGAACAGTATATTACCCATGAAAGTAGGAGACACCTCCCCTGCCCCTCCCTCACCACCTCCTCCTCCCCTCATCAGGACATCAGATAACAGGAACAATGAAGCAGAAACATACAGGGAGGTGAGAGAGGAACCGGACAGTAACCAGGCTGAAACTGAATCCACAAACACAGCCTGAAATCTGAACGAGCCTCCTGTACCGTGTGCCTGCCTGGGCCCCTCCAATCAGGCTAGGCTATACGGGACCTTACTGTTGAGGTCCAGGAGAGGAACAGGAAGGGTGAAATGAAGACGGTTTCAGAAACCCCTGCATCATCTCTTTTAATGGGAGTCTTAGAAATAGAATTGCATTTGCCCCAAAAAAAATGTCAATGCTAAGTGAATGAATTTGTTCTGACAGTGCTTTTCTTGTATTGCATTGACACAAGCTTCTAAAAACCCTTAGACTGTACTTTTAGTTTTACTGTGGTCAGTCAAAAGCGGCACAGTCATGTAAAGTTCCAGTGTTGCCGAGTCAGTGTGTGGAGCATCCTGACTGGCTGCACCACATGCTGCTCGGATCTGGATCTGATGGAAACAGTCTGTGTGATAAAAGACCTCAGTTCAGAGGAGAGTTCAAGGTCTCTGGCCAGAACTGGAAGAGATACTATGGTGCCATGTGTGTGTGTGTGTGTGTGTGTGTGTGTGTGTGTGTGTGTGTGTGGAGAGAGAGCATGGGTAGATGGATACACTGCCCCTGGCACAAAGCAATAGTCACCAAGTGCTACCAGAGAAAAGGAGAACACTTATATTTATATGACTACACTGAACAAAAATATAAAAACGTAACATGTAAAGTGTTGGTCCCATGTTTCATGAGCTGAAATAAAAGATCCCAGAAATGTTCCATATGCACAATAAGCTTATTTCACGCAAATGTTGAGCACACATTTGTTTAAATCCCTGTTAGTGAGCATTTCTCCTTTGCCAAGATAATCCATCCACCTGACAGGTGTGGCATATCAAGAAGCTGATTAAACAGCATGATCATTACACATCGTGCTGGGGACAATAAAAGGACACTCTACAATGTGCAGTTTTGTCACAAAACACAATGCCACAGATGTCTAAAGTTGAGGGAGCGTGCAATTGGCATGCTGACTGCAGGAATGTCCACCAGGGCTGTTGCCAGAGAATTGTTGCAAGGATCTGTACACATTTCCTGGAAGCTCGAAAAGTCCCAATTCTTCTATGGCCTGCATACTCACCAGACATGTCACCAATTGAGCATGTTTGGGATGCTCTGGATCGACGTGTACGACAGCATGTTCCAGTTCCAGTAACTTCTCACAGCCGTTGAAGAGGAGTGGGACATTATTCCACAGCCATTGAAGAGGAGTGGGACATTATTCCACAGCCGTTGAAGAGGAGTGGGACATTATTCCACAGGCCACAATCAACAGCCTGATCAACTCCATGCGAAGGAGATGTGTCGCGCTGCAGGAGGCAAATAGTGGTCACACCAGATGCTGACTGGTTTTCTGATCCACTGCCCTTTTTTTTTTTTTTTTTTTAAAGGTATCTATGACGAACAGATGTATAATCTTTATTCCCAGTCATGTGAAATCCATAGATTAGGGCCTAATTAAATTCATTTCAATTGACGGATTTCCTTATATGAACTGTAATTCTTTAAAATTATTGCATGTTGCATTTATATTTTTGTTCAGTATATATATAAAACCCCATTTAACAGTGATTTCCCACTGACTGAACTCACCTAAAGCCCCAAGTCACAGTCCCCATGCAGCTTTAACCCGATCAAGAGGTTGTCGTCATGTGAGTCACACACAGTTTGTTGCTGTGCTACTGAAGCGCTTATTTTAATATCTAAACTCCTCAGCCACCAGGAAAGAAAATGAACACCCGTTGCCATGACAACATTGATGATCATTAATCCCGGTAACGGTTTGTTTAGCCAGCCGGGCGTTCACTGACTGGACAAGCAGTAAATCATTTGTCATTCTTATTCTCCATTTTGGTAAGAAGCTGAAATGACACTGCACTACTTCGTCATTTCCTCACGGTAGTGTTTTTTTTTTTTTTATAGATAAGTATTTGGTCATTTCTACTACTGGTGGCCGGCATGTGAATGATTGTCACAGTTCCTGAAAGTAGTAGGAGCCTATGTTTCCTGTGTTTGGTATACAGTGCCTTCGGAAAGTATTCAGACCCCTTGACTTTTTCCATATTTTGTTACGTTACAGCCTTATTCTAAAATGGATTAAAACAATTTAAAAATCCACAGCAATCTATGTTTGCAAATGTATTAAAAATGTAAAAAATATATTCCTTATTTACATAAGTATTTCAGACCCTTTGCTAAGAGACTTGAAATTGAGCTCAGGTGCATCCTGTTTCCATTGATCATCCTTGAGATGTTTCTACAACTTGGAGTCCACCTGTGGTAAAATCAATTGATTGGACATGAGTTGGAAAGGCACACACCTGTCTCTATAACGTCACACAGTTGACAGTGCATGTCAGAGCCAAGCCATGAGGTCGAAGGAATTGTCCGTAGAGCTCCGAGACAAGATTTTGTCGAGGCACAGATCTGGGGAAGGGTACCAAAAAATGTCTGCAGCATCGAAGGTCCACAAGAACACAGTGGCCTCAATCATTCTTAAATGGAAGAAGCTCTTCCTAGAGCTGGCCTCCCTGCCAAACTGAGCAATCGGGGAGAAGGGCCTTGGTCAGGGAGGTGACCAAGAACCCGATGGTCAATCTGACATAGCTCCTCTGTGGAGATGGGAGAAACTTCCAGAAGGACAACCATCTCTGCAGCACTCCACCAATCAGGCCTTTATGGTAGAGTGGCCAGACAGAAGCCCCTCCTCAGTTAAAGGCACATGACAGCCAGCTTGGAGTTTGCCAAAAGGCACCTAAAGGATTCTGACCATGAGAAACAAGATTCTCTGGTCTGATGAAACCAAGATTGAACTCTTTGGCCTGAATGCCAAGCGTCACGTCTGGAGGACGGTGAAGCATGGTAGCGGCAGCATCAAGCTGTGGGGATGTTTTTCATTTTATTTGTAATAAAATTGCAAACATTTCAAAAAACCTATTTTTGCTTTGTCATTATGGGGTATTGAGTGTAGATTGATCAGGGGGAAAAAACAATTGAATCAATTTTAGAATAAGGCTGTAACGTAACAAAATGTGGAAAAAAGCAAGGGGTCTGAATACTTTCCAAAGGCACTGTAGCTTCACAGTAAGGCAAGGACAAAACATTTCACATTGCATACTTATGCAGAGAAGTCCTTTGTCGCTCAGTTGGAAGAGCATGGCGCTTGTAACACCAGGGTAGTGGGTTCGATTCCCGGGACCACCCATACGTAAAATTGATGCACGCATGACTAAGTCGCTTTGGATAAAAGCTTCTGCTATATGGCATGCATATATATATACACACACACACATACTATCAACGACCAGGCTACACAAATAACAATGCTTGAGATAGAATACAGACTAGATGCTACACTTCCTCATCTCCATGCAAAATTAAGCACATCTACTAGAGAGAACAAAATACTGTAATTATAATACATACCCATGAAAAAGGGATCTCTTTTACACACACAACACTGACAACGTGACTGTACTGAAGATGACAAACCTGGACAGACTGAAGACAAAGATCTCTCAGTGGAACTGAATGAGCCTAGGCCTGTTCATTTTGACAAGTGTGAATCCTCAACACACCCTGAACACACCTAGTGCAAAATTGCATTGTTCTCAAATCTCATTATTAATGGAGATGTAATGACTAGAAAATCCTGTTCAGTAACACAGTGACTGTAGTCTGCAGGCTATGCACAATTAGGCTGGAGTGGCAATCATTATGAATTTCAGATAATTGTGTGTCACAGGCAATAATAATGCCTATTTATTTAATAGGCTACTCATTTGCATAGGCCGCTACATCGTCCACCTGTTGCTCAAGCTCTCCATTTCTAGCCTAAATAAAATGCCAACAACAGTCTACGTACCACTTTCGCTTCCTCTCCGGTCTTTGATCCCCTCCGTGGAATGTGCCATGTTAATGCTACAGGTGGGCTGTCGACACCTCAGGTTGCTGTTGGCTCCTCGGGCGGTCCATGATGATGATGATGATGCACTGCTGCAACCCACCCTCACCTCCGCTCTCAGCGAAGCTTGGCGTTCACAGAGGAAATAGTCTACGTCAAGTACGCTTTTAGAGGACTCAATAACACACACACAAAACATCTCATTTGGTAGTGACAGGTCAAAATACGAGCGGTACGAGTGTGGCATTTTGGTGGCTTAAAAGTGACACAAATGTCAACTTGTCGAACGACTCGCTCGAGCACTTGCCAAAGTCTCAAATGATACGTCGCTTTTATATGCCTCCCTTTTCCTCTATTCAAGCCAAATGGAACAGTCGATAGTTTTGCTCAAATGTTACAACATAGCACTAAATAACTACACAATTTGTATAAGTAAAAATTAAATGATAAATACAATAGGCAAGTTTATCCAGTCTTCGTAATAACATACCTGTCTCGGTGCTTCCGCCGCCATTTTAAAATAAACTTACCGACTAGAGGACAATCTAATCGAGCCAAGAAAGACTACAGCATCGATGGATTCACCTGTCAGTCGTCAAGGCGTAAATAATCGTCCCATTGTCTCTATCCGATGTCCCTATCGCTTCATGAAACAGTACAATAATTTCAAAGTAGCCTAGTCAACTCGTCCAGGAACCTTATGGCATGATTCCTTGTTAGATGTATACTAGGACGCCAGGTGACGATGAAACAACTTTGTTGATTGATGTGTTCTCTGCAGGATTATTGTTTGATTACGGTTATCTGCTATTATGTAAAAGCAAATACCATAATACCATAGGTTTTCCATTCTTTTCACTTAATCTCCTCTTACAGATATCCAGAACATAAGAGTCAGCATCACTTTATGACCAAATCATTTAAAGTGTCAATTTCAGTTCAGAAATTCAAGAACAAATAAACGTTTTCAAAATATATTTCACCACAGTAAGCAAGGCTGTAACATTAGGACTACTGTATCAGTCAGCCCTCTAGTGGAACCAGGAAGGATATTTTTTATTTCTGCAGAATACTGCCTCCTTGGAAGGGGTCTGTCTTTACACCGATATCGAATCCCCTAGATCAGGGTTACTCAACTCTTACCCTACTAGGTCCGGAGCCTGCTGGTTTTCGGTTCTACTTGATAATTAATTGCACACACACCTGGCGTCCCAGGTCTAAATCAGTCTCTGATTAAAAGGGGAACAATGAAACAATACAGTGGCTTCGAGGTCCAGAGTTGAGTTTGAAGGCTCTAGATTGATATTCTCAACAACTACCTTTATTATGCCCACTGATAACACTGAACTCTTGGCAGAGCCCTCTAAAGCACAGTGAACATGGTGCAAATGCATAATAAGAAACATTAACAGAACCTGGGGTGATTTGGTTTATTCCTTTATTAGATGTTAAGAAACTCCACAATGAAACAAAATAATTTACTCAGGGTGTACATGAAATTAGAACAATACAACCACTTGAGACAGATGGGAGGAGGATGAGGGATGGGAGGGTGTCATCTAGTAGAGACTAGGAAAACTCTGGTTTTCAATGCCGGATATGCTATGTTCTTCAGACCACAGTGCAATCAAAACTCAATTTGTTAAACTTCGTCAATGTAGTTTCAAATGCATACTCTCTCACTTGATGCATTTTCTCGCCAAACTCCCCCCCCCCCCTCATATAAACAGAAAAACAAATTAATGCATTTCCTTCAAACTCCCATGTAGGTGCTGTTACTCGGTCTCTCACACATTCACACACACACACACACAAAGTAAAAAACAATAGAAAGTCACTGCTTTACCCTGGCCTGTACTTATTTTCATATACAAAACCTGTTGTTTTATTTAACTTAGATGGAGTGTGATGTTGACATGCTGCTCTTATTTGAAAAGACACTCCATAACAGTTCAGTCTATTTTCTCAGCTCTCCCGCACTGAAAAATAAGCCATGCAAAATAAACGGAGTGACTTTTCTCCACATACGTTTGAATGTTTAAGTTTGCATGCGCCAAGATTTTGCATATGACCGAGGACAATGAAAGGTCCCCCTCACATTTCTTATGCAATCTCAAACGGCTCGGTCGGCTTAGCTCTACAACTAAGTGCTGTACAATTAACTCTGTAGGAAGCTTGGGATTAATAAACGCCTGTCCATTTTTTTGCTCAAATATCAAAATGAAGTTTCAGTAATAAATTAATGCTTGAATGAAAGTACTGATGCACTGCCACAGAATGAAGTGTTTTCCACCTACTTTGAAAAAACATATTTAGTATTTAAGTATTCCTGAGTGACTGACAACTGTCTAAATAAAATAATTGAAAGTAGTCTGACATTTTCAGAGCAGTCTTTCATTCAAGTTTCTATCGGTTGAACACAAGTGAAGAACAAACGCCACAATTATGGGGCAGACATCGAGGCCCTGGCAAATTGAAAATGGTTCGTTATCGACTTTGCCATACCAACTCAAGATACCGTTGTCCATTAAGAGGTCGATGAATAATAATAATAATAAAAAAACATAGGATCAATAACTGTGCTCGCAGTGGAGACACTGTGCCCTGTGACAGTGCATTAGAACCAGTGTGCACACACTGTTGGCGGACATATTTTGGACTGCGCAACAGATGCATCACAAGAGTACATGGAGGGATGGTAACAAACATTTGTTGCCTGTGCTTCAATTCCTCGGTCTTCTGAGGACTAAAATATTTACCCAGCTCTTCCTCAAAAAAAAAAAAAAACATTATAAAAGAATATTTTGAAGCGGAAGGAGGGAACCAAAAACTGAAATAAACCACTGCAGTGATAATGATGAGCACAACGCACATAGAAAACAAAACGCATTTAGTCTAAAGATGTGTGCCGACTCACGATTTAATAGTCAATGCACAGGCCACAGAAACGATCAATCCAACATCTTCGGGCCTCTGATTAAACTCAAGTTTGTGCACGTGCACTTAGAGGGGTTGGGGCAAAAAATGCATTTGCATTCTTGTAAATGTGTTTTACATTTCTCTTGATAAAGTTCTAACAAATGTCATTTTGAACCAATTTCTATACGTGTTCAATGCAGACACGTACGCACACAAAAAAAAAAAGTGTAGACATTTCTGGATACTTAAAGGATATACTGTATACCAAAAAAGATCAAAGTAAAACACCTCAAAATAAAAAAATATTGTCATACGATGGAATTATGTTATTATTTTTGGTTGATCACCTTTTCCTTGAATGTTTTATATTATGCTCTTAAGTAGTGTCTGGGTAGAAATGCATTGCCTTTAAAATCCTGCTTCTGCTGTAGACCTTCCAGTAGGATTAACATAGGTGACACTATATTATATGTAATAGACTGTCAATCTGATAACAAGATTGAAATCAAATAACTAAGTATTTCTTTCCATTGGTTATTACAGGCCAGTTAACTTACTAGTTAAAAGTTCTTAAAATCTTAAATCTTCTTTAAAATAAAAACCAAAGTCACAAAGCGAGAACCATCAAGTCACACAATTATTTTCTCCAAAAGATCAACTGATTCTTCCACTCTGCCTCAACAAACCAAAAACTACAGGATCTCCATATCACAGCCACAATATCGAAACTGCTACAGAAATGTTGTTTGTTTGTACTATGGGGTTTACAAAATAAACTTTCAATTGCAGCAAATCGGTGCCTCTAGAAATGGCTATACTGAAATATTTTTTATAAAGGGCCATCACTCCCAAAATTGAACTCAACCTTGCTTTTTTTCTTGCTTTTTTTGCATTGAACAGCAGTTTTGTATTTTTAATGTAGATATTTTTTGGTAGATTTATACTTTTTTTTGCCTTACAAACCATTTCTACTAGGTCTACTACTAAGGTTCTGAAAAACGGACATTCACCCAAAATCATATACTCATTTAAATCAACTTTGCACACTTCTGGGGGGGGGGGGGATTTTTGAGGGGAAAGATGCACACATTCTTTCCCTTTCCTTCACAGTCAGAAAAGGCACCCATGTCACCTAAATAAACATCCAACTCAAATCTCCACATTCTTTCTGAATGATAAGAAAAAGAGATCGCGGTGCTTTCATACTACGTTATGAAGAGTGGCATCACAGTCACATCATGGAAATTGCAGCAGTTACACTAGAAAAGAAGGAGTGAGACTAGTAGGACAGGCACATGCACAACCATTCGGACACCATAACTACCAGTATCCTAGGTCAAAAGCAAAAACAAGGTTGGAAAAAAAACGATGGAGGGAAAAAACACAAGACTGTCCCTAATATCTAACTGACTCTAATTATGATGAATTATGTCTGAAAGAATCAACTAAAACCAATCTAAAATGCATACGTCTTCAGATATGGGATCACATGAAGACATGTAGAACATATTCGAGTTTTTCCTACTTGCGCCTTTTTGTTGTTGTTGATTACACAAGATTCAAGTTAGTAAATGAAAATCAGCAGGGTTAGGGGTGGGATGTGGAGGAGAGGTTCCTCCGTCCAGAAACCTATGGTTTCCCAGTCCTGAGGTGTCCCCCATATTTCTGCAAGTAGAGGTGCAGTCAAAGGAGAAGAGGCTATATCTTCCTGACGATAGGCTTCCTCTCCACAGAGCTGGACTTCTCAGATGTTGCTGCTCCCTGCGAGAATAAAGACAGTGGCTGAGAAAGATGAGCTTGTGCACAGGGCATGTGTTCATTTATCCTCCGCTCAAAGCAAGACTGAAACAGTTGGTATTTGATTACTGATTAAATGTGTGTTAACTGGAACTTGTTTAAAGATGGTGTCACTGGGGGGGGGGGGGGGGGGGTAGAGAGAGAGAGAGAGGGGGGGGGGGGGGGGTAGAGAGAGGTAGAGAGAGAGCGAGAGTGAGAGGGGGGTAGAGAGAGGTAGCGAGAGAGAGCTCTCTGGTGTTGGCATTTCTATTCTAAAGCATGGTTTCCCCCCCCTGGGTGCACATTTTGGTTTTTGCCCTAGCACTACACAGCTGAATCAAATAATCAAAGTTAGATTTTTGTTGGTGGTGGGGGGGGGGGGGGGGGTTTTACCTTCATTTAACTAGGCAAGTCATGAGTTGGTTTGAATCAGCTGTGTAGTGCTAGGGCAAAAACCAAAATGTGCACCCGGGGGGGGGGGGGGGCAGGACCAAGTTTGGGGGCACAACAGAGTTTGGGAAACCCTGTTCTAAAGCACTCTGAACAGCTCACACATATAGGAATGACTATGCTGACTGAATGCTGAATACTTGCAACTAAGATACACATTTAAACATTTGTAATTCAGTTTAAACTAAGTAGCCTAGTTGTATATAAACAATATATTACCAATTCATGACTCATCTGTATGTCGGGACAAACAAACAAACAAACAAACCTCAAAGTTTCCAGCTGTATAGTAAACCAATACTTCTGAAGTCATCTTAGCCTTCGGCCCAAGATACATAGATTTACTATAACTCTGAGCTTACCTGTACACTGAGATCCAGGGAAAAGGGGGGGACAGATTGTGTTCTGCCACCAGCACTCATCTTGCTGGCTGCCAGTTCGTCCCTGTCCGCTAATATTTAATAGCGGGAACTATAAATAAAAAATGGAAAGCATTAGTCTAATGAAGGGAAAACTGTTTCACAAATCAAAAAGGTAAATTCTGATCCAACAACCCGACATTTCTGTAAGATTCTTACCTCATGCAAATCTTCAACGAAGTCATAGGTTTTCCCATATGTGGGACTCTGACCTGCTGCTGCACATTTACAGGCTTCCTTTTCCCTGCAGGAGTCTTCCTTCTGAATCTTGTCGACTGGGACATCCATCCGTCCGCTCGCCGTCGATGCTGCTGCTGCTCCTGCTGCTGCTGCAGCCGCCATTTCGCAGTCCAAGCAAATCTCTTGCTCAGCAACTGGCAAGAGGGTGCTGGAGCCCTCCTGAGAATCCAGTGAGGTCTGGGCACTCTTCTCCATGCCAGACTTCTTTAATCTGGGCAGGAACTTCCCAGATTCCAGTTCTGACTTCCCGTAGCATGGGCCCTCGTTTTCTGCGTCCTCCTCTAGCGGTTTGAGGTCGGCCTGAGGGTCATCTGAGATATCTGGCGGGGCCAGGACAGGAACACTCATCTCCTCTTCTTTCTCGGACTCAACCTCCGACTCACTCCCTCCGCCGGGCGACAACTCTGCGGCTGATATGGGTCGGAAGTGAGTCCTGGGGGAGATGCGGATGGCCCTGTACTGGGTGGTCCGGTTGATGCCATATATCCGTGGGTGGAAAGCTTCATTCTCAGAGTCCGAGCACAATATAGATTTGGGCTTGAACCCCGGGCTGAACGAAGCCATGTCCTCAGGCTCGAAGGAGCACTCAACCTGGAGGACTTGAGAGAACGGATTGTTCAGATCAAAGGACGCAAACGGGTAGTCGAGCCCCGGCTCCTCGCCACTGAAGCCTGCACAGGATCCGAGTAAGTCTTCATGGAAGATGAAAGAAAATCCCTTATTCAATCCATCCCCACCTCCTTTAGTAGCCTGGTCGCTCTGCCCGAAGGAGACCAGGGGCCTCCAGAGGGGCTTGTGGCCGGAGGCAAAGCAGCTGCCTGTGTTCATGAACACACGGTCTGTACCAGCAATGGTTACCACGTCTGAGCCAGAGGGCGAGGCGGCAGCAGTGGCACACTGTAGAAGGCTGCCTCTCGCGTCGCCGGGCGGCACCACGGCCCAGTCCTGGTCACTGCTGAACGTCTTCAGCTCGCCGTACACTCCTCCCAGGATGAATGACGTGTTGTCCTTCTCAGGGTTCACGTCCCAGGGCTTGGACGGCGTCATGTAATCCCCGGAAGCATTCATCTTTGAAAGCTGGTTTTTAGCCAGGGGGGCCTGCTCTCCGTTCTGGCCGTCTTCCCACAGGTGGTATTCAGAGCGTTGCACTGCCTTCTTCGGAGGCCCTTGGATGGGACCAACTTCCTTTGCCTGCAAGTCGAGACAGCCGCTGTGGTAGCTGCTCGACTCCTGGGAAAACAAGCCCTTGCCTGGCTTCTCTTCACCTAGTGATAGTGCGGGATCCCCATCTCCGATAGCTGTCCAAATGTCCTTTATTATCCCTGAGCTGCTGTAGTTGTCACTCTGTTGGTTTGTGTCATCTGAAAACATGCCAGCGTCGTACTGTTTGCTCTCGTCCTGTTCTAACGCTATTCCACAAATGGACTCCAATTTAGATTTCTTCGCGATGGTCGGATTGGACACTGTGCCTACATTGGCCTCCTCGCACTGGCGACCAGTGTTTTCTTGTAAAAAGTCAAGGATTTCTTCCTCTAGGTATGTACCAGAGATGGGAGGGATTATAAAATTAATCTCTTCATTGCCAATTAGAGCAGACTCATCTGTTTGAACGTTTATTTGCTCATTGTCTGAACGCGTCTCTTCCGAATGCGACCATGGACTGCAGGTTCGCGTTGAAAGGTTTGAACAGTGTTCAGTTTCATCAAAGGCACTATTTTTGGTCCATATTAACAAACGAGACTGCTTGTTACAATGTGGATCTAGACAGCTACTTGAATCTGTGTTGTTTTCGTGACCAGCAGTGAGAAAAGGAAGAGTAGGGCTATCGTACTGCAGCTCAGAAAGACACAAGCAGGAGGAGTTCAGACCAGGCGCTTCACTGGTGGCTTCTGGGAGTTGAGGCTCCTCCAGGTTTCCAGGCAGCATGCCGATGGTGAATGGAACGCCGTCCAAAGCGGGGGAGAGCCGAACGGGAGAGTCCCCTGCAAAGCTTTCTCCATCTATATCTTCAGAGCTAGAGGATGAATAACATGCCCAGACCTGAGCCATGTTTTCCAAATCCTGCATGAAGAACCCATCAGCTCCCAAAGCGTCCTGACAGTCCACCCTTATTGCACTTTCCCCTTGCAGCTCAAGGCCATCTAACACTAAACAACATTCTGCCTCAAAGTCTCTTTGCTCTTCGCTCTTCTGTCGAATCATGCTCAAGATCCGACTCTCTTGTACCGAGTCTGAGGCACTAGGATCCAATATGGATTGATAAATATCGACTTCATAGAAGTGAGTGAATTCAGACAGATGCTCGTCATCTAAATCTTTACCATCATCAGGCGGAGGGCAGCTTGAGGTCCCATTGAGTTCGGTAGCCTCCTCGTCTGCGTCGTCTGGCACCTCAACAAAGTGCCCGTCCACGAAGGTGCCCGCTGCCAGATACGCCCTCTGGAAGCTTGTGTTGGCAATGCAGATGCCTTGCATTCTCTCAGACAGCCTTCCTAAGTCAGTGGACATAGTCGAGTCGTCTGGAGAGTGCAACTTGCTCCGGTACTTTGTTTCTAGTTTGCTCCTTCTGCTACTGAACGGTACTAAATACTCTGTGATGGGCTCTGTGTACCACAGGGGCTCCTCCATGTACTCCTTTTTGTTGCTGGCCTCAGCTCCGGACTCCTTTGCTTCCCCCCAGCCTGGATCTTTTCGAAGCTCCTTCAGCTGCCTTTTGCCCTTTTTGTAGAGCTGCGTTTGCCTCGGAGGGCCTCCAGTGGCACTGCTGCTGCTGCCTCCAGCATTCCTCCGCTCCTCTTTGTCGATGGCCTTCAGAGCTAGCTTCACTTGTCCGCTGTTGCGCCCCCTCTTACTCCTGCTGCCCGCCTCCTTGGACTTGTGCCTGATCCTGCCCGCCTTGCTGCTGGGCGTTTTGGAGTCACCCTGGTTCCCGCTAGAGCTCGAGCCAGCCTCACTAGAACCAGAGGACCAGGAGCGAGGGCGATACTTGCCCTCTGACCTGTGCCTCACCTGCTTCTTGCCATGGACGGCGGCTCGGTCCTCTGCTGTTGCGCCACCATGGAATCGGTTCTCTTTCTCTTTCTTGCTGCGTCGCTGCTGGGCTCTCTGGCTGGTTGGGTTGGTGGTGGTGCTGCATGCCTCAGGGGTTCTCTCCTTAGCAGCTTCACCATCGCTGTTGCAATCTTTTGGGGAGGAGGTGTCGGTGCTGGTCTGCGGGGCCGCGGAAGATGATGAGCCGGAGTAAGCAATGGCTTTAGCCTTGTTCCACACCGTCATGATCTCTTGGAGACAAACAGATCTCTCTGACAAAGGAGGAAAGGCTTCATAATACCTGCAACAAGGAGAGAAAATGTTGTCAATTAAATACAACAAAGCACATAAAATAAATAAGCACATATTTTAATGGACGTACAACAAAATCAAATATGAATAGTTGTGCCAGCTAGTCAGGACATGATTATGAATGAAGTATTATTGTGGTTTTGGGTAAAACAACAACTTACATTTCAACCTGGTCCTTTGAGGAAGGGGACTCAACTCCTTCAGGAGACTGACATCCATCAGATTTCTTGAGCTGTTTTTCTTCTGTGAACAGATTATAATTGATACGATAAAGAAGGAGTCATATTTACTACTTTGTTATAACAGGGCAGAAAATGTATAAACCAAAGATGCAAACCTTTCTGTTTATTTTGGATGTCCTTGAGTTTGGAGCAAAGCTCCTCTACCAGGCTCTCAATTCCAGAGTTCTTTGGGGGAAAAAGAAGGGAGAATATGTAACATCTAAGAATGTATCTGGCCAAGAGTCCATTGAAGAGAATCTAAACAGAATAACCTAATGAGCCCTGTGTGCGAAACAGCAGTGAATGAACATTAATAAAAACATATGCATCTTTCAGACCATTCATAAAGTGATTGGATGTATCCAACATTATAAACTGGGTGGTTCGAGCCCTGAATGCTGATTGGCTGACAGCCGTGGTATATCAGACCGTATACCACGGGTATGACAAAACATTTATTTTTACTGCTATAATTACATTGGTAACCAGTTTATAATAGCAATAAGGCACCTCGGGGCTTTGTTCTTCGCGTTGCGTCGTGCCTAAGAACAGCCCTTAGCCGTGGTATATTGGCCATATACCACCCCCCCCCTCATGCCTTATTGCTTAAATAACTTTGACCCCATTGTAACACTGACTAGAGGGTATTAACATGGGCCTGACAGAAGTCTAACCAGCTGACTGTCAGAGCCCGGACATGCTGTACCATGACTTTTCAATTTAGCAGTGAGGGAGAAATGACTAAGCATAGCCCAAACAACCACCTCCTGTCTTTCCATCTAAACACTTAGAAAACATCAGGCATTAGCCAAACTAGGACCTCTCAGACGCCTACTTCTTCCTTATAGCCACTGATATCCTACTCTCTGAACAAAGATTAAGTAATCCGTTTGCTGTAAACAAGGCCTGCAACGATCTGGTCTATTTAAAAAGACAGCCATGTCAACAGACCGGTAGGCAACAGGCACTGCCAGAAAAGCAACTGCATTCAGTGAGGACAGAAATATCCACCACAATATCCAGGGTGGGACTAGTCCAAATCTTTTAACTCACACTCTCTCTTTCTAACAGAAAGTAACATTCCATACCATGCCGCTCCAAGTTTCTCCCCTGGCCCTGTGTTTCTCCTTGCCTCATTGTGCCAATGCCGGTCAGCTGACAGGCAACGCACTCTCCACTCTCTATGCTGCAATCCCGTGCAGCGTGTGCTGGCTAAAAAAAAAAAAAATAGACTGCAGAGTCCAGTACCCAGAGAGCAGATCACTCCTCCTCTGCCTTGCAGACACTCCCCCCCCCCCCACCCCACACACACACCCACCCTCCAGCTCTACCCCAGCCCTCACGCTACTGCCGATACTATACTACTGCCAAACAACCAACCGCTAAGGAAAACGTCAGCAAATTCTATCAGATTTTGCTTGAAAAAGGGCACAGAAAGATTATAATGCAGGCTTATTAAAACGGTGAACTTAAAATGCAAGGAAACCTCTGCAAGGTCACCCATAACAATCTCAATACAGTGTAAAAGTGTTAGAGCAAATGGGAGTCTTTCACCATTTCACAATTCTTCCCTCTGCTAAACTCAATCCAACCTCGCCAGTAAACTCTCATTATATCAGGAGAGTAATCACAAAAATGAGCCTGGCCAATGCCAAGTATCACATGATTACGATGGTGGTTTGACTGAGGGTCTTCCCCTGTTCCCCTTACAGGGAATTTGCTTTATGCAATGACCGTTCACCATGATTTATGCAATTCATATCTGCATGACTGAACTTCAACAGGCAAAAGGCGCAGAATTACAGTAACACAGTCCTGACAGACACGGATCATTAGCCAATTTACACATACACATGCGTCCTTCATTGATTCAACATGTTCAGCTTTGTAGCTTACAGGCTGGTGTGTTTAAAAAATAACCACTGATCTGCTGTACCAACCATCAGTCTATGTTTTGCTCCCGAATACTCAAGCTTCAAAGAGTGCACGAGCAATGCTGTGAGTAGACCGCAAGCGCACAAAAATCCCAGGGTGAATAGAACCAATTTGTTGCGACACTGGGGGGGCGGAACGGCACTTACTTCATCAGATGCTGAACGCAGACATTGCACAGCGGCTTGTTTCTTTATCTCCTCCAGACTCAGATCCGTCCCTCCTCCTCTCTTCTTACTCTTGGCCCATTTCTTCCCAGTTCCCTTCTCCCAGCCCAACAAGATGTCATTCTCCTGCGCACACATTTACATCAGCTATTTAACCACACAGCTCGTCTACACAGGAAAGGGAAAAGCATGTTTTAAAATATTGAAAGTGTAAGAAATCAAATAGATCAAATCAACTGACTCAAATCAATACTAAACAGAACATCTTCTTCATTGGCTATGTGTATGTTTAACTAAGTGGGGGAACTAGATACCATAACGTTTGTAACAAGACATTGCCGCTGCTGGACACCAACCTGATCCTGCAGGTCGTAATTATCATGCAGGAGCAGGCTGAGGACGTAGCGGGTGTAGATCATGGCGTCGATCCCGCACTTCTCCAGCTCCTGGCCCAGCCAGCTCTGCACTGGGCCCAGAGAGTGGAGCAGGGACATCTCTGAGGCGGGCAGCAGGGGGCTGACTGGGGTTAGGGGGCACGAGAAGCTTTCAAGAGGAGCAGGACCGTCCGACTCGTCGCTCACTGGACGCATGGGAATCTTTAGGTGTTGGCCATTCTGAGGTGGAGCAGCATTGTGACGGGTGGATATGGAGGGGCGGTGGTGCGGAGAGGGGACAGGGCAGTATTGCCTATCTGGAGGGGGGGGGGGGGGGGTTTACTCTAGCAGGACACACAGGGAGGAGGCTACATGGAAAAACATGTAGGGTGCTGTTTTTTTTTCTGTGAGCAAATAGGGAACTTCACTCGTCAGGCATGG
Source organism: Coregonus lavaretus (assembly GCF_964263955.1). Taxonomy (NCBI): domain Eukaryota; kingdom Metazoa; phylum Chordata; class Actinopteri; order Salmoniformes; family Salmonidae; genus Coregonus; species Coregonus lavaretus. The sequence goes on from NC_139994.1 coordinate 60,983,330, forward strand.
CTTTAACTGATGAAAGCTATCAGCTGTTTGGCAAAACACTAGACGTGTTTGCGTCTCAGTCGGAGGGGATCATGTTGGGCTACGGCTTACTTCACCGGCACGACCTGAAAGATAGGAAACAGACTTGCGTCACATCTCTGTGTTGCATTTAATGTTACACAAGGTAGGCCTATTCTGTTACACCATGATATACACCGAGTGTACAAAACATTAGGAACATAATATTGAGTTGCACCCTTTGTGCCCTCAGAACAGCCTCAATTCATCAGGGCATGGACGTAGGTGTCAAAAGAGTACCACAAGGATGCTGGCCCATGCTTCCCACAGTTGTGTCAAGTTGGCTGGATGTCCTTAGGTTGGTGGACTATTTTTGATACACATGGAAAACTGTTGAGCGTGAAAAAAACAAGCAGCGTTGCCGTTCTTGACACTCAAACTGCGGTGAACCTGGCACCTACTAACAAACCCTGTTCAAAGCCACCTAAATATTTTGTCTTGCCCAGTCACCCTCTGAATGGCACACATACACAATCAATGTCTCAATTGTGTCAAGGCTTAAAATCCATATTTAACCTGTCTCCACCCCTTCATCTACACTGATTGAAGTGGATTTATCAAGTGACATCAATAAGGGATCATAGCTTTCACCTGGATTTACCTGGTCAGTTTATGTCATGGAAAGAGCAGGTGTTCCTAATGTTTTGTACACTCAGTGTAGGCCCTTGGCTTAGAAGAATTACAATTAATACAAAGCAATTCCTCGCAACATACAGTGGGGAGAACAAGTATTTGATACACTGCCGATTTTGCAGGTTTTCCTACTTACAAAGCATGTAGAGGTCTGTAATTTTTATCATAGGTACACTTCAACTGTGAGAGACGGAATCTAAAACAAAAATCCAGAAAATCACATTGTATGATTTTTAAGTAATTAATTTGCATTTTATTGCATGACATAAGTATTTGATCACCAACCAGTAAGAATTCCGGCTCTCACAGACCTGTTAGTTTTTCTTTAAGAAGCCCTCCTGTTCTCCACTTATTACCTGTATTAACTGCACCTGTTTGAACTCGTTACCTGTATAAAAGACACCTGTCCACACACTCAATCAAACAGACTCCAACCTCTCCACAATGGCCAAGACCAGAGAGCTGTGTAAGGACATCAGGGATAAAATTGTAGACCTGCACAAGGCTGGGATGGGCTACAGGACAATAGGCAAGCAGCTTGGTAAGAAGGCAACAACTGGAAGAAAATGGAAGAAGTTCAAGATGACGGTCAATCACCCTCGGTCTGGGGCTCCATGCAAGATCTCACCTCGTGGGGCATCAATGATCATGAGGAAGGTGAGGGATCAGCCCAGAACTACACGGCAGGACCTGGTCAATGACCTGAAGAGAGCTGGGACCACAGTCTCAAAGAAAACCATTAGTAACACACTACGCCGTCATGGATTAAAATCCTGCAGCGCACGCAAGGTCCCCCTGCTCAAGCCAGCGCATGTCCAGGCCCGTCTGAAGTTTGCCAATGACCATCTGGATGATCCAGAGGAGGAATGGGAGAAGGTCATGTGGTCTGATGAGACAAAAATAGAGCTTTTTGGTCTAAACTCCACTCGCCGTGTTTGGAGGAAGAAGAAGGATGAGTACAACCCCAAGAACACCATCCCAACCGTGAAGCATGGAGGTGGAAACATCATTCTTTGGGGATGCTTTTCTGCAAAGCGGACAGGACGACTGCACCGTATTGAGGGGAGGATGGATGGGGCCATGTATCGCAAGATCTTGGCCAACAACCTCCTTCCCTCAGTAAGAGCATTGAAGATGGGTTGTGGCTGGGTCTTCCAGCATGACAACGACCCGAAACACACAGCCAGGGCAACTAAGGAGTGGCTCCGTAAGAAGCATCTCAAGGTCCTGGAGTGGCCTAGCCAGTCTCCAGACCTGAACCCAATAGAACATTTTTGGAGGGAGCTGAAAGTCTGTATTGCCCAGCAACAGCCCCGAAACCTGAAGGATCTGGAGAAGGTCTGTATGGAGGAGTGGGCCAAAATCCCTGCTGCAGTGTGTGCAAACCTGGTCAAGACCTACAGGAAATATATGATCTCTGTAATTGCAAACAAAGGTTTCTGTACCAAATATTAAGTTCTGCTTTTCTGATGTATCAAATACTTATGTCATGCAATAAAATGCAAATTAATTACTTAAAAATCATACAATGTGGTTTTCTGGATTTTTGTTTTAGATTCCGTCTCTCACAGTTGAAGTGTACCTATGATAAAAATGACAGACCTCTACATGCTTTGTAAGTAGGAAAACCTGCAAAATCGGCAGTGTATCAAATACTTGTTCTCCCCACTGTAGCTACTTTACATTAACATAATATGGCTTGTTGACCTTGTTCAGTCTGATTTCAAAGATCTGACCTAGATGACCTCAGTTGCTTTGGGACCCAATTAATTTAAAAGAATGCCAAGCCAAACAGAGAAAATATGATTCATATTTCAAATGGAATGGAATAGACTAGCTCGCTGTGAAACTGTATAGGAATAATGGGGATCATAATTGACATGCAGGTGTGCTGAAGAGAACATCTTGTAATGAACCAATGCACATTGTTTCTTGGTTACTACGGGCTGCATCAGCTCCCACCCTGCCCAAGTACAGCCTGTTCCTCCCCACGGATGGTTTTTAATGGCTGTTGATAGTGCTGGTCTCTGACACCAGCTTGTTAATAGGCTCCTAAGAGAGCCTGTGCTCTTTTAACCCATGCAGACAGCAACCTAGGGAATGACACAGGAGCCTAAATGAGTTACATTAAGGGCATCCTGTAAAGGGTGTGAGTTTTGTAAGCTCCCATACTGCCTCCTACCATCACACTTAACAAGTGCAGTCAGTTAGGCCTACTGAACGTAGGCTATACTCCTGACCCAATGGACAAAAGTTCTGATGCATCTTGATTTTAGGCTAGTCAATGTGTAAGCAAATTCCACGATGTGTGTCGGAGTAATATGTAAAACATGCAAGCTATGCGAGTCATCCTACGTAAGGGCGTCTTGCTAGGAACATTGATGTCAAACTGGGTGGTTAAGGTGCGATGTTGTGGAACAGGTCCCACCGTGGAGTGACTCAGGCCAGGTTGACTTTAACCCTATGATCAAGGCACTTAATCTGTATTCAACTACACCCAGAGTGTTCTGGCCCTAGAGAAAGTATCTCACATGACAGTGATCACCCCCACAACTGTAAGCCCATAAGACCACAACAAGCACCAAGTTATAAAGAGTGACCTGACCCCCTTTGGAATAATAATAATCGCACCTGAACTCCAATAGTACACCTGAACTGATTAAATTTGTATGGCAGGAAAGCAAACTGGTGCAGCATATTAATCTATAAATTAAGATCTAAACATTTCAGTAGCCTTGTTATGCAGCCAGGCACCCAAAGGAGGAAGCCCAGCCACTGTCAAATTAATCTGTTTCATATGGCAGCATACAGACAGGCTCTCACCACTTGTTTTTGTGGCCTGATAGTGGATTAGCACGGGGAATGACGTGAAGAGCAAATGGAGGCTGAACCGATTTGATTGGGTGGCCTTCTTTTCACTCAATAACAGTCATGTTATGGGTTACCCGTTATAGTCATCAAATGGGCAAAAGGTAAGGGGCTTTACAGTAGGCATACCCATGCAAATATTTCATACAGCAACAATTGGTAAACTTGGTAGTACAAATAGTTAGCATCCAACACAAACTTAACTAAAAGAGCAATATAGTTGTCGAAAATATTTATTTTACCATAAAACGTTTGCAACATCTTGTTATGGCCAACAGCTGATCAAATCAAATGTGGTCGAACGTTCGTTGGGCTTGCACCATATAATATATGTCACTGTAGATTGCAATCTAGCTAGCGAACAAATGACAGGAGACGCTTCGGCGTTTATCTCAAGAGTGGCTGGCTTCAGCAAACTTCCTTGACACTGGCAGCTGCCTGGTTGGCTAGCCAACGAACGGTAGTCATGGATTCTTCTGCATGATAGATAACGTTAGCTAGCTAACTAACCAGCGTTCACGTTAGCCAATGGGAGACAGTCAGTCAGTTGATAAGCACAAATCTACCGTTAGCTAGCGGTGTATGACTTTTCTTTACGAGCTAGCCATTTCATGCTCGACACTAAAACGAAGCTAGTTAACTAGCTAACGTTAGATAGCTAACCCTAGTTAGTTAGCTAGCTAGCAGTACCGCACACATATTCGACTATCCAGGGTTATGGCAAACAGTCAAAATTCAACTAGCGTTAGTTAACGTTACAACGTTAAGTTATTAGCTATCTAACATTAAATTAACGTTTCATTAAAAACGAGCAAATGTTTTCCTTGCCTGTTTAACAGCCAGCGCCGACCTTTCACTGGAATGGCGACAGTTTACAGAAGCTACCGTTGGCTAGCACACTAAGGTTAACGTTAGCTAGGAGGATAACTACTATTAGCTTAGTTAGCTAGTTAGTCGTCCACGTCCAGTGATAAAACACCTATAAATGATTGATCTGTTGCCTAGGATATTCATTGGGGAAATGTTAATATTTAAAATATTATTGAATGACATTGTCAGTGTCAGCCTGACGCAGTTCTACCGTTAGATAGTTAGCTAGCTAGCAGTAGACGTCTGGGCAGGTGACCGTTGACTGACTGCTGCTATGATGGTGGAATTACAGAACCCGGTTTTCCATCAACGGCAAGTCATTTCCTTAAAGTTAAACGATACAACATTCGTAATCCATACAATTTTGGGAATTCAGTGTGGGGGGAAAAACAATGAAAATGAGAAGTCCCATCAAATCACCGCAAAGTACAACAACATTCCGACAAAGTTGTTGTGAAACGATAGAGAAGGAGGCTGACCTAACCGGGACCGGAGACGTTTAAAAATAAAAAAAACATGCGCCACGAATTCTCACTATGTAACAGGAACGCAAGTTGAAAACCGGTGCATTACGCTGTTTTGTAAACAGTATTATTAAAATATACGGCAAAATATTGTTTTACTTACCTGCCGTTACTTGAAGTAAAGAGGAGAAGAGGGGGAGCATTTACTTCTCTCCCGCTGCCGTTCCGAGCTCGAGCTCCGGAATCCTCTGCAGTAGCATCACATATCATGGACGACGAGCGGCAACCGCGACGCACGACTGCGCTGTTTTCAAAAGAGAGCAATACTAATGGCGTCTTTTTGTAGGCACTAACTCTGCCATGGTTCATTGGACACAGCCTATGGGGAAATTAATTTATTTTTTGTAGGGTACTTGGATAAATGTCGAAAATATGGTATGTGGTAAACACAGGCTTAGGAGATCATCAGCTAAAGTCACTTTTAGTAAATTTTGAAGCATTTATGTAATCACATAAAGCACTTATGTAAGCACAAAGGCTTCATAATTCATAAAGATCATGTTAACTGACTGATATTATCTCATAGAACAAAACGTATAAGATCTCATAAGCCTGTGTTAACCTCAGACCTTATTTTCGGTGTTTATCCCAAAACTCTATTCTTTCCCCATTCATTTTCCCCGTAGGAATGGCTGAACAAACCAGAGGTAACTCATTTTTGGTTTTTAGGACTACAGGCTGGCGAGCCAAAGATTTTTATAAGTGAACCAAGATAGATCAGAGTCTGTCGTTTCCAATGGGAGCAAATTAATCATAGTGGGCAGAACAAGCAAGGAGGTGGGCAGAGCCAGGCACGAGTTAGTGAGATCCTATTGGCGTGTTTTAGCATTTATTTGCATATTTCCGTTAGGGAACGCCTACTCTGAACATCTACGCGTGTGCGATAACTAAATTCGCCTTTACACTCCTTCAAAACAAAGCAATTTTTTGAAACTTTGGCAAAGGGCAAAGTCTACAAAACGTAGTCCACTCTGTTTTTTTTTGTGTATATATATTATTATTTTTTTATTTTTTTACAAATTCTAGTTTTGGAAACAGAAAACTGTATGGAGATCAAATATTTCATCTATGAGAAAATGTGCAGAATGTCGGCCGAAGTCCATCTCCCTCCATCTTTCTCCCACTGCCGGCCATTTGGCTTCCTCTCATCACCATATTTGGTTTTGAATAGAAACGCCAACCGGATGCTTCACATTTATATATCCGGTGAAATATCTGGCTCATTTTCTAGCTGTGGGCGAGCTCTATCACTCGTCTCCAAGCAACAAGGCGAATCTCTACCGCCCTACAACTATTAGGATTGATTCATCCGCACTTGATTGCATCAGATAGCCAAATAGTACGTCTCTCAAATTTGAGGTAAAATGATTGTAAACCAGAAATAAGCCAATATCCAACAGGACACATCCAATGCACTGCTTTTGTTTGTATTTGTAAAAGTTTGTTTTGTTTAAGATGGTATTCTAACCAGTCTAATAGGTTATGGGTGCAACTTAAATGCTTTAAAATTTAAAGTAGGTGTGCCGAATTGTTTGTCGTAGCCTATTTCTCTGTAAACCAGACATGCTGAAAACTAAGTCATTGTGTTGCAAATCTCATTCTCTTATGAGTTTTTCTTTATTTGTTTTTGGCATTTTATAGTAAAACTTGGCCTAAATCTTAATTCAGATACTGCTATCTCCACCCATAAATGATTGGGTTCAGCTCGTCTTTAGCATAAACTGAACTTGTCATTCTGAATCATATTCAACATTTTGACAAATGTATTGCTCCAACTATGACTAGAGTCCTTTCTCCCACCCAGTAATGAAGCTAAGCTTATAGTCAAATGGACGTACACTGCATATACTCCAGAGATTCTTTACATCTATTACTGCTTCTGCTGGGGGGTGGAGGATTAGGCAGCTGGCAGGTGTAAGACATACTGTGTTAGAGGGTTAACTCACACTGCCAACCTGCTGTGTTAGAGGGTTAACTCACACTGCCAACCTGCTGTGTTAGAGGGTTAACTCACACTGCCAGTCTGCTGTGTTAGAGGGTTAACTCACACTGCCAACCTGCTGTGTTAGAGGGTTAACTCACACTGCCAGTCTACTGTGTTAGAGGGTTAACTCACACTGCCAGTCTACTGTGTTAGAGGGTTAACTCACACTGCCAGTCTGCTGTGTTAGAGGGTTAACTCACACTGCCAACCTGCTGTGTTAGAGGGTTAACTCACACTGCCAACCTGCTGTGTTAGAGGGTTAACTCACACTGCCAACCTGCTGTGTTAGAGGGTTAACTCACACTGCCAGTCTACTGTGTTAGAGGGTTAACTCACACTGCCAACCTGCTGTGTTAGAGGGTTAACTCACACTGCCAACCTGCTGTGTTAGAGGGTTAACTCACACTGCCAGTCTGCTGTGTTAGAGGGTTAACTCACACTGCCAACCTGCTGTGTTAGAGGGTTAACTCACACTGCCAACCTGCTGTGTTAGAGGGTTAACTCACACTGCCAACCTGCTGTGTTAGAGGGTTAACTCACACTGCCAGTCTACTGTGTTAGAGGGTTAACTCACACTGCCAGTCTACTGTGTTAGAGGGTTAACTCACACTGCCAACCTGCTGTGTTAGAGGGTTAACTCACACTGCCAACCTGCTGTGTTAGAGGGTTAACTCACACTGCCAGTCTACTGTGTTAGAGGGTTAACTCACACTGCCAACCTGCTGTGTTAGAGGGTTAACTCACACTGCCAACCTGCTGTGTTAGAGGGTTAACTCACACTGCCAGTCTGCTGTGTTAGAGGGTTAACTCACACTGCCAACCTGCTGTGTTAGAGGGTTAACTCACACTGCCAGTCTGCTGTGTTAGAGGGTTAACTCACACTGCCAACCTGCTGTGTTAGAGGGTTAACTCACACTGCCAGTCTACTGTGTTAGAGGGTTAACTCACACTGCCAACCTGCTGTGTTAGAGGGTTAACTCACACTGCCAACCTGCTGTGTTAGAGGGTTAACTCACACTGCCAACCTGCTGTGTTAGAGGGTTAACTCACACTGCCAGTCTGCTGTGTTAGAGGGTTAACTCACACTGCCAACCTGCTGTGTTAGAGGGTTAACTCACACTGCCAACCTGCTGTGTTAGAGGGTTAACTCACACTGCCAGTCTACTGTGTTAGAGGGTTAACTCACACTGCCAACCTGCTGTGTTAGAGGGTTAACTCACACTGCCAACCTGCTGTGTTAGAGGGTTAACTCACACTGCCAGTCTGCTGTGTTAGAGGGTTAACTCACACTGCCAACCTGCTGTGTTAGAGGGTTAACTCACACTGCCAACCTGCTGTGTTAGAGGGTTAACTCACACTGCCAGTCTACTGTGTTAGAGGGTTAACTCACACTGCCAACCTGCTGTGTTAGAGGGTTAACTCACACTGCCAACCTGCTGTGTTAGAGGGTTACTGTGTTAGAGGGTTAACGCTCTTATTGATGACCCAGGTCTTAAAGGTAGACTCAGCGATTTGATGTAAACTCAGCAAAAAAAGAAACGTCCTCTTACTGTCAACTGCGTTTATTTTCAGCAAACTTAACATGTGTAAATATTTATATGAACATAAGATTCAACAACTGAGACATAAACTGCACAAGTTCCACAGACATGCGACTAACATAAATTGAATAATGTGTCCCTGAACAAAGGGGGGGGGGGTCAAAATCAAAAGTAACAGTCAGTATCTGGTGTGGCCACCAGCTGCATTAAGTACTGCATTGCATCTTCTCCTCATGGACTGCACCAGATTTGCCAGTTCTTGCTGTGAGATGTTACCCCACTCTTCCACCAAGGAACCTGCAAGTTCCCTGACATTTCTGGGGGGAATGGCCCTAGCCCTCACCCTTCGATCCAACAGGTCCCAGATATGCTCAATGGGATTGAGATCTGGGCTCTTCGCTGGCCATGGCAGAACACTGACATTCCTGTCTTGCAGGAAATCACGCACAGAACGAGCAGTATGGCTGGTGGCATTGTCATGCTGGAGGGTCATGTTAGGATGAGCCTGCAGGAAAGGTACCACATGAGGGAGGAGGATGTCTTCCCTGTAACGCACAGTGTTGAGATTGCCTGCAATGACAACAAGCTCAGTCCGATGATGCTGTGACACACCGCCCCAGACCATGACGGACCCTCCACCTCCAAATCAATCCCGCTCCAGAGTACAGGCCTCGGTGTAACGCTCATTCCTTCGACGATAAACGCGAATCTGACCATCACCCCTGGTGAGACAAAATTGCGACTCGAGGGTGAAGAGCACTTTTTGCCAGTCCTGTCTGGTCGAGCGACGGTGGGTTTGTGCCTATAGGCGACTTTGTTGCCGGTGATGTCTGGTGAGGACCTGCCTTACAACAGGCCTACAAGCCCTCAGTCCAGCCTCTCTCAGCCTATTGCGGCACTGATGGAGGGATTGTGCGTTCCTGGTGTAACTCGGGCAGTTGTTGCTGCCATCCTGTACCTGTCCCGCAGGTGTGATGTTCGGATGTACCGATCCTGTGCAGGTGTTGTTACACATGGTCTGCCACTGCGAGGACGATCAGCTGTCTGTCCTGTCTCCCTGTAGCGCTGTCTTAGGTGTCTCACAGTACGGACATTGCAATTTATTGCCCTGGCCACATCTGCAGTCCTCATGCCTCCTTGCAGCATGCCTAAGGCATGTTCACGCAGATGAGCAGGGACCCTGTGCATCTTTCTTTTGGTTTTTTTCAGAGTCAGTAGAAAGGGCTCTTTAGTGTCCTAAGTTTTCATAACTGTGACCTTAATTGCCTACCGTCTGTAAGCTGTTAGTGTCTTAATGACCGTTCCACAGGTGCATGTTCATTAATTGTTTATGGTTCATTGAACAAACATGGGAAACAGTGTTTAAACCTTTTATAATGAAGATCTGTGAAGTTATTTGGATTTTTACGAATTATCTTTGAAATACTTTTTTTGCTGAGTTTAGATGCACAATGTAAACAGCATAGTGGGTCAATTTCCTCAACAACTAAGAGCATTGAAGCGAAAGCTAAACTTCTCCGCTGTTTTGGCCTGTGCCTACCACACTGTAACAGCGTAAAGCTAACCTGTGCACATGCACAGGTCTTGCATCTCGCTCAGCGCAATATCTGAGGTGCTGCTTGTGGCAACCAGGGTACCATGGGTCACTGAGGGTAATAGATGAGGAAGTTGTGGCTTTTCTTCATCGATTAACAGATGTTTCTCTCCCCCCCCTCTCTCTCTCCCGGCCCTGCAGTGAAACAGAAGTGTTGTATGTATGTACTGTCCCGATCACTTGAATCACAATCTGCCGTTCGTTACAAGAACAAACTTGTACCAATCAAACTACTACATTATTGATCCACCATAATGACATTGATATAAAGTCACAATCTATTTGCAATATTAAAGCTGATCCACCCCCTAAGAAAAAAATAAAAGATGTACCCACACTTTTTAGGATATGCCTATAGAGGGAGAATAGTATAATTCTTTCCTATGTATTTAATAATAGAACATAAAGTAAAATGTTTTTCCCCCTTCACTTTTCTCCTTTCACTACAGTAATTCCATAGTAAATGGGAGACAGTTTGTGAAACAGATGGCATAGTTTAAAGATCCCTTATAATCCTGGAGGGTCAATAGTATCTCCTATGAAGACTCAGTACCGAAGCAGCATCAGCCAACGTGTCCCGGACCCAGACCCATGATGTCTAAATCAATGTCTCATTTTCACACCCTCACGTCGCCGCATGTTCTTGTACTTCTCGCTCTCTCTCATTTCATGCAAATTTGTCAGGTTTCCCCTGGCAAACGTTGTTATCGTCAGCTGAACTTCTTGACGTGTGAACAACCCGTTCTCGGAAGGTAATTCCTTCGCATCACTTGTTCGTTCGTTTATTAGATCGTGGTCGATTTTTCTAAGCACTCTGGACGGTCATAGTATGGTTGTTGGATTTTAATGAAGGTTCTGTCCAGGCCATTAATCACATTTATCACCCTAAACAAAGAGCAATCATTGCCATTATGTCATAGCTGTGTTTACATTATGACATCATATGTCACGGATTCAGCCGAGGCTGCCCCTCCTCCTTGCTCGGGCAGGCTTTGGCGTTCGTCGTCACCGGAGTACTAGCTGCTACCGATCTATGTTTCTGTGTTCGACTTGTTCTGTCTTGATTGTGTACACCTGTTTCCCATTATGTAGTATTGTCTTCCCTATTTAACCCTCTGTCTTCCACTGTGTGTTGTGTGTGATTGTTATTGTTATCGGCAGTCGTTAGTGTGCGGGTTATTTCCTCCCTGTGTGGAGATTGTGTATTCTCAGTTTACTTTCTAGTAAAGTACGTTTTCTGATCAGCTCTGTGTCCTGCGTTTGACTTCGCCCACCGCATTTCACTGACGCCTTTGACATCATAGGTCTTATTCTATTTACAGTAAGAGTTGGTTCCGGCAGGCAAGCTGCAGGTGGCTTGCATCCATGCACTTGTCTATGTGACACATTTAAGTGACACTAATCCATCCACAGTATTTAAAATGACTGCCACTCTCAAATGACCAATGGGAGACCCAAGCTTCTCGTCATTATGACTACAGTCAACCAATCCCGATGTACCCTTGAAAGGTCTCTGGAGAGGGATCCCTCCTCCCCACAAATCCATATGTTGTGCTGCTGTCCTAACTGCTGTGGGTGAAGTGGTTTTAGTGTGTGTGTGTGTGTGTGTGTGCATGTGTGTGTGTGTGAGTGCGCGTGTGACCAATTAGCTCCTATTGACTTGCATCCCTCCCTATTCGTTGCTCTCTGTCATCTTTTGCTGTTTCCATGTTAAAGTTTCTCTCTTTCATTTAGCATGTTGTATTATCTCTTCTCTCCCCCTCTTTCTTCCCTCTTTCTTTTAGCACCCCAGCCTTTATAAACAATCAATGACATGTAGCTATTCATATTTAATTAACTATTATGTAAGAGTTAGACTAGGTGATAATTATATTTTTAGTACCTCACCCAATGGCATGATTTTGTTTAAAATCAGAGCATTTCAACATAACCAACTGATGGTATATCTATAGTCCTAAACGTTTCAGTTGTTGTTGTTGCACATGGACTTGCTTAGCACGTCTCCTACCTAGCAGACGGGGTGTATTTTAAAACCGTACCTCAAGGCATTAACAAGAAATGCACACACTAACTCACCCTTCCACATTCTTCTTTGTATTCAAGCTATGGCTTGCTGAGGTGTACCTGGTTCCTGATGCATAAACACATACTCTCAAATACACAGGAAGGCAGAAACCCCTGTAGTCTGCTATAAGAGCCCTGCATTTGTACATACAGTCGGCTCCTGATGCGTGCAAATTCTGTTTCAGTGCAATGCAATTTACTATTATTTAAATGTACAATTTAATGGCAATTTACAAGGGCCAATTCAAATACATTCTCTAAATATGTACATGCATGCGCTGGTTTAGTGAATGCATTCAAAACAATCCCAAGACCCTCAGTAGTTGTATTTATTCTGACCCCCTTGATATGAATGATGTTTCATTCTGCTCTGTTTTTCTTCAGAGGTCCTCACTGACTCCCATAGAAAAGTAAGCAATCCCACTGTGTGTGCTGGAAGGGGTGCCACTGTGCTCCGTCCGTTCCTCATCATGTGCCCCTCTTATAAGAACGCTCCACAGGGATCCGTCCATCCCCGCGAGTCCCCACTTGGATGCTTCCATGCCAGATCTGGGTGAATCCAATCTAGGTCAATCGGGGGCTGTCGCCTATAGGTCATTGAGGTCTTTCTGCATGATGATGACTGAGTTAATCAAGTGCATTGAGTCAACGACAGTACCTCGGGACATTAAATACACTTGAGTTCCAAATGTTTTGATTCATTTGTATGATTTAGAGAGAATAAGATTGACATGTTTTTCATGGACACCCTGTACCTATGGCTGGGCAATAGGGCCAAGATACCGTATTATATCACAATATAAAAAACATGTTTGATGGTATGGCGGTATTTGACGGTATTTTATGTTTCTGAATAATACAAGATTTAAATATGTTTAATGAGTAGTGCATGAACCAAGCATGGCAACAAATGAATTATAAGTGCCTGTAATGGGCTTTCTTGTTACAGGAGGGGGTCGCAGTTCCGGAGCGACCCACTAGGTGTCATCCTCCTCACTCACAGTCTGGACTAATCATTATCTTGTTGGTGTCACCTGTGTCTACCTGTTCACCTGTGTATTTATGCCCTCACTTCCCTGTGTTCCTTTGCTCTGTTTTCTCTGCTAGTTCTCGATGACAAACAGTACTAATCAGTGTCTGATCGCGAAACGTATGTACAGGTACTTGAGAAGTGTTCTCCCTGTTTCATAGTTGTTTTCAGTCATAGTTTGTATTTCGTATGTTTACTGTCAGCCTGTTTTTGGAGACCAATTTGCTCCTCCTTTATTTTTTCGTGACAAGTCCGTTATTTTGTATCCTGGTTTTGGGACCACCAGTAAAGATCCTTGTTTCACCATCTCTGCCTACTGCCTACTGTCTGTCCTGCACCGCACCTGGGTCACACCTCACACCAACCCTTACAGAAAACAGAGCCAATATGGACCCAGCGGAGGCAGCACAGTATCGCAGTCCATTGGCAACGCAGGGAGCTATGCTGAACCAGCAAGAACGCAGCCTGCAGCAGATCACCGAGAATCTCCGCCACCTGACGATTGCCGTGCAGAGCCGGGTGGACACCAGACCAGCCCCGGCAGCCGGCGGAGCGGAGCGGAAGCCGCAGCAGCGGCGTCTCCTGTCTCACCTGCGACATCGCGGGAATGCCACCTACCACCTCCGGAGTGGTACGATGGACGTCCAGAGGGCTGCAGGGAATTCCTCACCCAGTGTTCCCTGGTATTCAGCCTACAACCCTCCTCCTTCCTGAACGGAGCAGGGCCAGGTGACCTACATTATCACTCTGTTGACAGGTTTGGCCCTTTCCTGGGCTACCACGGAGTGGGAGAGCCAAACTCTGGCGGGCTCCGACTCCTACCAGTTCACCCGGGAGCTACGCAAGGTGTTCGACACTTCTCGGGTGTTATCGGGGCACGAGGCAGGGAGATGGCTCACGGCATGTTGGCAGGGTGACCGTTTGGTGGCGGACTACTCCGTGGAGTTCCGGACCCAGGCTCGAGAGGTAGGATAGAAGGAGGCCGCCATGGTTGTCCTCTCCTTCAGGGAGCTGCCTGAGCGACTGGACGGCCTCGTCGACCTCTCGGTGCGGGTAGACAATCGGCATCGTGAGAGGGCGCACAAGAGAGGGATGACGCAAGGCTACCACTGTGACTCATGCCCGGAGAAGCTGGGAAAAGGGACCCCAACCCCAGAGACTCCCAGACTTTTCTCCCCGTCAGGGTTCAGTGGGCCCGCGCTGCACGTCGGGCGCATGCACTAGTGGATTCAGGGGCCGCGGGAAACCTGATGGACACGGGGCTGGCCCAAGGGTGGAGCGTTCCGTTACTCTCCGTCTCCGAGCAGGTTCCAGTCATGGGCCTGGACGGCCGGCCGTTGGGGTCGGGCTACATCACCCCGTGCACTGTCCCCGTGCATGTACGGGTGGCAGGGGGGCTTTGGGAGGATATCCAGTTTTTCATTGTGGTCTCTCCAGAGTGTTTCCTCGTCTTCGGGCACCCCTGGCTAGTCACCCACAAACCCCGGATAGACTGGTCCACGGGGCGGCTCCGCCTCCATCCTGTTCCGGTCTCCACCGACCACTCATCAGCCCAAACCACCGTCCCAGACCACCTACCAGTCCTCACCTCTTCCCCAGGTCCTGCACTCCGAACCGCCTACCGCCCTTGCGGCAGTTGCCGCCGGGAGGACCGTGGCTATAGACTCCGTCACCGGCCCAGACCTGGCAGGCATTCCCCGGGAGTATTGGGATCTGGGGGAGGTGTTTAGTAAGAGGCGTGCCAAGGGCCTACCTCCTCACAGGCCATACGATTGCGCTATCGATCTCCTGCCGAGCGCCATGCCCACACAAGGGCGATTGTTTTCCTTGTCCCGGCCGGAGACGCTGGCCATGAGGGAGTATATCGATGAGGCACTCATCGAGGGTCACATCCGTCCCTCTACCTCACCCGCCGGGCGCGGGCTTCTTCTTCGTGGGTAAAAAGGACGGTGGGCAGCGGCCGTGCATTGATTACCGGGCGCTCACGACATCACGGTTAAGAACCGCTACCCACTCCCCCTGATGACGACGGGTCATTGCAGGGAGCCTGAGTCTTCACCAAGCTGGAAATGCCTACAACCTGGTGAGGATTCGAGAGGGGGACGAGTGGAAGACGGCTTTTAACACACCCAATGGGCATTACGAGTACCAAGTCATGCCGTTCGGTCTAGCCAACGTGCCTGTGGTGTTCCAGGCGTTGATCAATGACATGCTCCAGGACCTCCTTGACTACAGCGTCCTTGTGTATTTGGATGACATCCTAATATTTTCAAAGGACATAAGTGAACACCAGCAGCACGTTTGGCAGGTCCTCCAACGCCTTCTCCGTCACCAGCTCTACATCAAGGCGGAGAAGTGCGTGTTCCACACAGAGACAGTCTCCTTCCTGGGGTTCATCATCACCCAGGGGGACGTACGGATGGACCCAGCCAAGGTCAGCATGGATTGGCCCCAGCCCTCATCCCTCAAGCAACTACAACAGTTTTTAGGGTTTGCACATTTTTATAGGCGATTTATTCGCAATTATAGCTCCCTAGCCGCTCCCCTGACAGCCCTCACCCAGACGAGCGTGCGCTCCTTCGCCTGGACCCTGGAAGTGGGGAACGCATTTGATGCGCTTAAGCGGCGCTTTACATCGGCCCCGGTCCTAGGGCATCCTGATCCGTCCCTGCCGTTCATTGTGGAGGTGGATGCTTCAGATGTTGCGGTGGGAGCAATTCTGTCCCAGTAGTTCCTCACGGACGGTAAGACTCACTCCTGCGCATTTTTCTCCCGTCGGCTGTCCCTGGCGGAGCGGAATTACGACGTGGGGAACCGTGAGCTGCTAGCGGTTAAGCTCGCCCTGTGGGAGTGGAGGCATTGTCTAGAGGAGGCCGCCCATCCATTCGTCGTATGGACTGACCATAAAAACTTAGCCTACATTCAGGGGGCCAAGAGGCTCAACCCTCGCCAGGCCAGGTGGGCGTTGTTCTTCACCAGGTTCCGGTTCACAATCTTATACCATCCAGGGTCGAAGAACACCAAGCCTGACACGCTCTCCCGGCAGTTCACCCCATGGACCTGGTGGAGAGGGACGACCCCATTGTCCCCAACGCCCTGATTGCTGCCCCAGTTTCGTGGGGAATCGATTGGCTGGTCAGAGCAGCGCTACGGTGGGAGCCCGATCTAGGCGGAGGTCCATCGGGGAGGAGGAGTTCCTGCGTAGGAGGTTCTGGTGGCCATCAGCTGAGGGGGACAGTCAGCGACTCGCGTGGGCGGAGTACTCCCACAACACCCTTCTCTGCTCGTCCACCGACCTGTCTCCCTTCCAGTGCCAAAATGGGTACCAACCCCCCTCCCCTATTCCCTGAGCAAGAGGAGGAGGCGGCGGTTCCGTAGGTCCAGGCCCACATCAGTCGCTGTTGCCGCACCTGGAGGCAGGTACGGGCGGTGCTTAAGCGGGCCTCGGTCAGGTCTCAACATCAGGCCAACCGCAGGCGTTGCCCGGCCCTGGTTTTCGCCCGGGACAGAGAGTGTGGCTCTCCACTCTTCCCCTCCGCGTGGAGTCCAGGAAGCTGTTACCCCGGTTCGTCTGGCCTTTCAGAGTGGTCCGGCAAGTCAACCCAGTGGCCTTCCACCTGCAACTTCCCCACACCATGCGGGTGCATCCCACATTCCATGTGTCCCTCCTCAAGCCCGTCGCCACCTGTCCCCTGGCTCCCCCTCCACGTCCTGTTCCCCTGCTGCGCCTCGTCGGATGGCAGCCAGCTTTTACTGTGGACCGGATCCTGGACTGCCGGCGGGTGGGGAGGGGTTTCCAATTTCTGGTGGACTGGGAGGGTTATGGGCCAGAGGAGGGGTCCTGGGTGCCCAGGAGGGACCGAGGTGAACGGCTGGGGCCGTTCGTCGGGGGATGGGGGCACTGATACAGGAGGATGTCGCAGTTCCGGATTGATCCACTAGGTGTCATCCTCCGACAACCTTAGGCACCTCCTCACTCACAGTCTGGACTAATCATTATCTTATTGGTGTCGCCTGTGTCTACCTGTTCACCTGTGTATTTATGCCCTCACTTCCCTGTGTTCCCCTGCTCTGTTTTCTCTGCTAGTTCTCGATGCCAAACAGTACTAATCAGTGTCTGATCGCGAGACGTATGTACAGGTACTTGAGAAGTGTTCTCCGTTTCATTGTTGTTTTCAGTCATAGTTAGTATTTCATATGTTTGCTGTCAGTCTGTTTCGGGCAGCATGGCTCGGTCGGTGTTGTTCAGGCAGCATGGCTCAGGCAGCATGGTTCAGGCAGCATGTTTACATTATATAGGTCAAAGTTCAAAATAGATTATGGTGAGTGGCTGGAATGTTGGGATGAACTGGTACCCCGTGTATATAGCCAAGTTATAGTTACTCTCTCTGCATTACTGGTTGAGGGCCCGTAAGTAAGCATTTCACTGTTAGTCTACACCTGTTATTTATAAAGCATGTGACCAATAAAAGTTGATTTGATTTGAATGACAGGGCTTTTCTTCTGTTTGTTTTCCACTGTCATTATCTGACCAGAGAGGTGTGTGTGTGTGTGTGTGTGTGTGTGTGAGTGTGCATTTGCTTTCAGAGCAGCCATCAGCCATCATGGATAAGGTCCACCAGCTATCAGTTCAAACACACACTACGTCTGATTCAAAGCCTCATCCGAGACAGACAGTGACGCTAAATTGAGGACAGATAATAGAACATCAATACCAGAGCTGGCGTGGAGAGGACTGGCAGTCTAAGGCAGACTAGGATCCTGTTTGACAGGAATGTTCAGGACAGGGTGAGACAGTATAAAATGGAATGTATGGCATGGGTGGGGTGGGGTGTGGCTCTGCCCTGTACCGTGTCTGCAGCTCTCTCCCACCACACTTCAGACTACACAACTTACCGTAAGACTCAATTCAATAAAATCCACATTGCAGTTAGGGCCGTTACGGTGACCGTATTACCGCCACACCGGCGGTCACGAGTCATGACAGCAGTCAAATTCCACATGACTGTTTAATCACTTGAATTAGGCTTCTCCAAGCTCTGATGCTGCTGATGGTCATTAGTAGCCTACCAAACTTGCTAACTGCCTGGTACTCAGCATTGTCCCTCTAATCACTCTGACATCAATGGAAATGTAATCAAAAATGTAATCAAACACTTCATTAGAGCCCATGAGCTTATGTTGCACAACATTTCTATAGGCTATGCAATTGCATGAGAAAACAGAGTGATGGCCTCTATTAAAAAGAGGAGGATCCCATCAGCTTTCTATGGGCTAGACCTACTATATTTATTTCTCAACTTTCCTAATATTAAGCACATTACTTCTCTTTACAATAGGAGTATAGCCTACCTAGCTGGCATTAAAATGAACCACAGGAAAAGTGTCCTCCATTTGCTTTTAAGTGCATAGATGACATGTATTTTCCACTGCCCCTGTTTCGAGACAGGTGCATGATAATGGTCCATTCTAAATCAAAACAAATTTCACACATATGTAATTTAGTATATGTAAAGACCAGATTAAATTGAGAATAGTGTGATGGGTGACAATTTGCAGTACATATATAATTACACAGTACTGTAGCTCTTTTTTCTTATTGTCAAAAAAGGAAAATCAAAGAATGGTATTAAGTGCTGTAAAAAAAAAAATAGCCTACTACACTGTTCTCCTCCCTCCCTCCCTCCCCTGGTCTGGTCTCCTCCCTCCCTCCCTCCCCTGGTCTGGTCTCCTCCCTCCCTCCCTCCCCTGGTCTGGTCTCCTCCCTCCCTCCCTCCCTCCCTCCCTCCTCTGGTCTGGTCTCCTCCCTCCCTCCCTCCCCTGGTCTGGTCTCCTCCCTCCCTCCCTCCCTCCCCTGGTCTGGTCTCCTCCCTCCCTCCCTCCCTCCCTCCCTCCCTCCCTCCCTCCCTCCCTCCCTCCCTTCTCTGGTCTGGTCTCCTCCCTCCCTCCTCTGGTCTGGTCTCCTCCCTCCCTCTCGTCTGGTCTCCTCCCTCCCTCCCTCCCTCCCTCCCTCCTCTGGTCTGGTCTCCTCCCCCCCTCCCCCCCTCCCCCCCTCCCTCCCTCCCTCCCTCCCCTGGTCTGGTCTCCTCCCCCCCTCCCCCCCTCCCTCCCTCCCTCCCTCCTCTGGTCTGGTCTCCTCCCCCCCTCCCCCCCTCCCTCCCTCCCTCCCTCCCCTGGTCTGGTCTCCTCCCCTCCCCCCCTCCCCCCCTCCCTCCCTCCCTCCCTCCCCTGGTCTGGTCTCCTCCCCCCCTCCCTCCCTCCCTCCCTCCCTTCTCTGGTCTGGTCTCCTCCCCCCCTCCCCCCCTCCCTCCCTCCCTCCCTTCTCTGGTCTGGTCTCCTCCCCCCCTCCCCCCCTCCCTCCCTCCCTCCCTTCTCTGGTCTGGTCTCCTCCCCCCCTCCCCCCCTCCCCCCCTCCCTCCCTTCTCTGGTCTGGTCTCCTCCCTCCCTCCCTCCCTCCCTCCCTCCCTCCCTCCCTCCCTCCCTCCTCTGGTCTGGTCTCCTCCCTCCCTCTGGTCTGGTCTCCTCCCTCCCCCCCCCCCCCCCCCCCCCATCTAGGGAGGTGGAGAGAGAGAGAGAGGGAGGGGGAGAGAGAGAGAGAGAGAGGGGGGGTATGTGAGAGTGAGGTTGCGCTTAACGACCTTGCTATCCGCTTACAGTCTCAGCACGTTTCAAAACAGTCCTTCAAGGTCCCGTTAAGTCCCAGAGAAGTTAGAGGAATTTAAGGAATTTGCTTATCTCTCCCTCTCAAACAAGAATCTAGTACAGTGTTATTTGCAAAACAGAATTTGATTCTCGATTACAATTACTTTGCATTATACTAAAATGATTTAGGACACATGGTACGTGCCGATTACATTTGATATGAAAGATGTCTACATTGTACACGCACAGCAAGAGGGCAGTATACCACAAGAGGATAGCACCTGCATGGTCTTGTTTGCATTCACTGCGCAACTATAGAAGTGTGTCACTTGTATGCCAATGATGATCAATAGGTAAGATAATCAATACGGAAATAGATTAATGTTCACCAACAATACTCTCAGATCTCCATAAGTACATAGGGAGCTATGGGGCGATTTGGGATTGGGCCTTATAGCCATTGTCCATGATAAGGGGTATGCAGACAGGACATACCGGTCTTCTATAGATCCTCGATGTCTATATTTAGAGTTACAGCTACAACAAAATAGTGTACAAACAATGTAAAGTAGGCGTTTGTTACATCACGTATATGCATGCAGCTTTTCATGTTTACATTTATAAGGGAAGTGTGCAAGGAAATAGCTCTGAGGTGTAGTATTGGTTCACATGCTATGTAGAAGATGTGATACCATTGTGGTTCGATAAAAGTTCACTTCCTAAAGTGGTTTGTTCAGGTCTATCATGCATTTTAACACCTACACACGCTAAAAACAGACATCTGATGTGAACGGAGAGTTGTCAGCTGAAGACTGTGCTCTTTTATTCTCTTTAATGCGGCAGGTAGCTTAGTGGTTAAGAGTGTTGTGCCAGTAACCCAAAGGTCGCTGGTTCTAATCCCCGAGCCGACTAGGTGAAAAATCTGTCGATGTGCCCTTGAGTAAGGCACTTAACCCTAATTGCTCCTGTAAGTCGCTCTGGATAAGATAAATGACTGTAAATGTAAAAAGTTCCATTCGATGTAAAGATTGTAGTTGAGCAGAAGCATTGTCTCTCATCTCATGGTGTGAGCCGAGTGCCACTCATTTAGTTACGTTTTAAACAGACCTGTTGCACCAAAGCCAAAAAACTATCTTTGACCGCAATTCACCAGTCACCTGTGGCCACAGGTGGCCATGAATAGCCTGCATGCCGAAGTGTGTCATAAACTCATGCATTTATTTTCCTCTGTAGCTCAGCTGGTAGAGCTCGGCGCTTGTAACGCCAAGGTAGTGGGTTCGATCCCCGGGACCACCCATACACAAAAATGTATGCACGCATGACTGTAAGTCGCTTTGGATAAAAGCGTCTGCTAAATGGCATATTATTATTATTTATTTTGAAGTTTGCCCTGCTTGCCATGTCTAAAGTGCCTGAGGTGACTCTGATTTTTAAAAACAATTTTAAAGTTACACAAATACCTCTAAATTCTTGAATATGATGACTTGTTCTCTAAGTGGTGCACAAAATAAAGAAAAAAAGACTGAAAAGACAAAATAAATGTATTTAGCAAAAGTGAGTAAATATAGGACTACTCGACAATCGCTGTTTTAAATGCTCCCAGCTAACTGGCACAAGGATGACTTACATTTTCAGCCACAAATGACAGACAAGACAACTATCCAAATGGATAAAGATGTATTTAGTAAGAAAATAATTATTAACTGATTATAAACAGAAATAAGGAGATTGGTGGGATTCTCTGGTCCGGTGGGGAGGCACGTGTTACTTGCAGCCGGGAGTGACTCAACCACGGTTCTGCATGAGGAGCTCATTTCTTGGGGCAACGGTCGTGGCAGGCGCAGGTGAGAGCAGCGACCAGGACCACGAACTCACTGAAGTCCACCTCAGAGTCTCCGTTATGGTCCAAAGCCTTCATCAGCTTGTCACAGTCCCCGGGGTTCTTAGAGGCCTGCAGAGAAACGGAGGAGAATGAAGGAGTTCTTCTGAGTGTCCCACAAAACAACAGGATTCATCTCAAGGACTGTTATTCACACAAATAGTGTGATATATAAACTATAGAATTGACTTCCCGGTTAGAACAGGATCTCCCTGTGTCACATCTTCACTTCTGGGCGTTTTGATAAGACATTGTCTACATAGTAATCTATTTTATCCTCCCTCTATCCTCTCTCTCTTTCTCGCGCACTCACTCACTCACTCACTCACTCACTCACTCACTCACTCACTCACTCACTCACTCACTCACTCACTCACTCACTCACTCACTCACTCACTCACTCACTCACTCACTCAAACAAGGCTACATCTTAGTAAGGTGCATGTCTAATGTTCGGTGGCTCACATTAACAGTGAGTTCTGTCCGCAGGGAGGAAGCGGATGAGGACTACACCTACTCGGTCACCACCAGAGTCCCACAGGGTTTCCCCAGGGGCAGGCTGTGTTTCAGGCTGGAGCAGAGCTACTCGCTGGGCCCCCTGGTGGTCAACACCGAGGCTGTCCTCAGGACCAGGACCAGCCTGAAGAACAACAGGACTCTGTTCACTGACGACAATGGGTACCAGATGATGAAGAGGCCTTCCAGGACGTTCGTCAATAATAATGTTGCCAGAGTGAGTGGGTTGTATTTAAGGACTGTTTTGGTGTTGATGGTTAAATGTACTCTGAACTTCCACAGTACCTTGCCAGCCAGAGGAAGATGGCCTACACTTTATGAGCCTGGTTCACCTCAAGATGTTTTCCTACTCAGGGAGTTTGGGTGTTTGGTCTCCTCAGCTTTCCCTTTGGTGAATCAGGCCTGGGTTACAGTTCAGGACTTTGTGACAATTGCTTGTGTTTCTTCCTGTGTCTGTGTACTGCAGAACTACTATCCCATGGTTCGAACGGCCTACATTGAAGATGACTCTAGCAGACTGTTCCTCCTCAGTGAGAGAGCTCATGGTGCATCCAGCCAGAGGGAGGGAGAGCTGGAGGTGAGTGTGTGTTTAGGTATGAGACACACACACACACACACACACACAAACAACCCCCTGTATTTGTCCCAGGTGATGCTCCACCGACGTCTGTGGAACAACCAGGAGTGGAACCTGGGTTATAACCTGACCCTGAACGACAGCTCGGTGGTGAGGCCTGTCCTGTGGATGACACTGAGCTCCCTGACTGCTAACTCCTCTCTCTACCAGAGGGAGGCGATAGAGCTGCAGCATAGACCTGTGGTCATGCCCATCGACAGGCCACGTGAGTCCACTCCTTATAGCTCTCCTATTTAACTACTCTGGCTAGGCTCGCAGGTTGACCTTTAATGTCATGAATCTTGTCCTGGAGGCAGAACTGAGCGATTTTCCGCTAGATGGTCCAGCTGCAAAGTCAAAATTGCCTATATCGTAAACATTCATGAAAACAAAATGTGCTTTTTGATCTTAATTTAAGATTAGGATTCGTTATTAGGGTTAGCAGTATGGTTAAGGTTAAGGCTAGGGTTAGGTTTAAAATCAGATTTTATGACTTTATGGCTGTGCCAGTTTGTGACCACTCTGCAGAGCTGCCTCCCAGGGCAAGATTCATGACCGTAAATACCAACCTGCTTAAAGCACGCACAGCTACTTTCCACTAATCTAAAGAGAGGCCTTTTGACATGTAGAACATGGGATTAAACATTCTGTGATGTACATTCTCTAATGTAACACATGTGACATTGTATGACCAGGATGTGGATTATCTTGAAGTGCCGGACTACTTTTTCTGTATAAAATTGAGTATAATCTAAAATAGGGAGTCACTCATTTTGTGTCTGTTTAATTCTTTGCCTCAGTTGAAGTGCTTCAGTTTTAAGGCCTTGGACAGGAGAAGGACATTATTGACCTCTCAAGGCATCTGATAACCTAACCCAGTAGAGATGAGGGTCTCTCACTGTTTGACTAGCGGTAAGGGTGTTTATCTGAAGGGTGTTGGTGAGAAATGTTCTTCCTGTTTGCAAGTGAGCGCAGCGCTTACAGTCCACCCTAGACCACACGGCCACTTCTTGTTGTTCACCTTAGAGAAGAATACGTTTCCGTAGGGTGACATCAGTCTATAGCTGCACTTGAATTTTCCTTTCCAGTGGCTCTAAAATGCAACATTCACATCAAGAGCATCCAGTGATCGATCTGAAAGTTCAATCCAAAACTCATCCAGAGTTTCTGTTCAGAACCGTTGATACAGATGTCGTGAAAATTCACCACTAAGGACTCAAAGTCAAAGTAAATGAAGCAATCTTTATTAATGCACTGAGAGGTTCACAAACTCAATACAAGCCTGATGAAACTCTAAAGGGGAGGTTCCCTTTCAGTCCCTTTATACTGGGACACAAACAGGTCCTATAAGCATGGTTGGTTCCAGCATGTGACCGACTGATACCACACCAGGCTTCTTACCTTGAAACTGAGCTATTGTGGCACTCCTAGTTCCCCAAGCAATGTTCTGGGCGTACTGCCAAATTGCTTATGAGTGATAATGTGGTTTACTCTTGGGCAGTCAACTCGCCACTCGCATGAACCCAACCAAGACAGGTTAATAAAAAAAAAGCAGCATTGTACTAAACATATGATCACATACACATGCAGAGAAATGTCCATCACACAGGTTAGAAAATGGTCTAATGCTGTAATGTGAAACACAAAGCTACGGTGATGACGCATAGGATGTTGCACCTGTTCAATGGAGAAAGACAATGAGATGAGCAAGCGCCATGTTGAAGGGGCAGTTTTAGGCAAGCATGCAAATAGTATTGAGCGATCAAACAAAGGGATAGAACTTTGCCACTATACCTGAGATACGTCTTATCACATTGCAAAAGGACGCTGGGAGATACTTTGCTTGGTTATCATGGAGATACTGAGATTTCAGTAAGGACATGGTGCTGGGACCACACTCTAGGTCAATGGTGCCAAACTCATTCCTTGGCCTAGTCAAAGATGGTGGATAAATGAAGATGGTTCACTCAAGCCGTTTACCATTGTAAAAAATATTCAATGTTCCTGTGTATGTATGTGGATGTTCTCCTCTCTCGCGCGTAAGCATGCTTTCCCATGTGAGCTCACGGTTCCGCCATATGAGGTTGCGTTCCTCTGCCCAAGCGTTGCCGATGCATGTCAGATCTTACAACACCTGGATAGGTGTTTATGTATCGGCTAACCACATCATGTGTTATAGCAATCTCAGTCGATGATGTGTCACGCAACCATTGGTTGATGCATGCAACGAATGAGCAGGGGAACGCAACCAATATCTGGCATGCTCACGCGAGAGAGGGAACAGCAGGCTCTACTTATTGTCCTGCTCTACTTATTGTCCTGCTCGCCCGCCCCGACCCACATTTCTTTGCCAGTGAGAAGTCTCGCTCCCCATAGTGGACCAGAGTGGCCTCGCCCCAATCAGAAAAAATGAGGGGGAGGGATGTCTCTGGCCTAGTGTCTGCTGGATTTTGTTTTTTTACTTTAAATTAAGACCTAGACAACCAGGTGAGGGAAGTTCCTTACTAATCAGTGACCTTAATTAATCAACCAACAGACACTCGGCCCTCCGTGGAATTAGTTTGACATCCCTGCTCTCGGTGAAGCCTCTGAAGGTTGACGTGAGGGATACCAAGGAGATGGGCCCTGGAGACACTCTGGGCACTAGTTATGATTCCTTTAATACAGATCGTATGACTGTCAGTGTCTCCAGGCTACAGTAAGTTTTTCCAAGCTTACTGTCAATATTCACTGTGGACTCCACTACCCAGGGGAGATGGGTAGTGGAGTCCACAGCAGTGTTGGCGGTAGAAAGGGGAGAGAGAAATGCCAAACTTTGATTGGCTGCGAAAGTGTTAAATAAATAAAGAGAGAGAGAGGGACAGTCAGACAGGTGTTGGTATAAGTGAGAGAACAGATCACCCCTTCAGTCCTCTGACATGAAGTACTTTCACTTTCTCACCAACACCCAGTAGAGATGAGGGTCTCTCACTGTTTGACTAGCGGTAAGACTGTTTATCTGAAGGGTGTTGGTGAGAAATGTTCTTCCTGTTTGCAAGTGAGCGCAGCGCTTACAGTCCACCTTAGACCACACGGCCACTTCTTGTTCTTGACCTTAGAGAAGAAGATGTTTCCATAGGTTGACATCCCTGCTCTAGGTGAAGCCTCTGAAGGTTGACGTGAGGGATACCAAGGAGATGGGCCCTGGATACCTATACATTAGAACTTTTTTGAAAATAACTGTTAAAAGCGAATTATTTTATACTTCCTCATGCTTGTTTTACGTGTAAGGGGGCTTGGAAGGGGTTGGGTGGGGGTTGGAAGGGTTTGGGTGTTTGGGTGTTTGTTAAAAAATGGTATCGTGATTCTTACTGATTATACCGATTATGTGACTCAATAAAAATCAATTGTTCATAGACAGAACAAGTCGAAGGACCTGTTTACTTCGGCTCCGGTGCTGGCTCATCCGGATCCTTCCTTGGCATTCCAAGTTGAGGTGGATGCGTCCGAGGCTGGGATCGGTGCTGTACTGTCTCAGCGCTCGGGTACGCCACCAAAACTCAGTCCGGCGGAGCGCAATTATGATGTGGGGGACAGGGAGCTGTTAGCAGTGGTTCAAGCCCTGAAGGTGTGGAGGCATTGGCTTGAGGGGGCTAAACACCCTTTTCTCATTTTGACTGACCATTGTAACCTGGAGTACATCTGGGCGGCGAAGGACGTTGAACCCTCGTCAGGCAAGATGGGCTATGTTTTTCACGCGATTTGTGTTTACGCTCACTTACAGACCAGGTTCCCAGAACGCTAAGGCAGATGCCCTGTCCCGACTGTATGACACAGAGGAGAGGTCCATTGAGCCCACTCCCATACTCCCAGCGTCGTGTCTGGTGGCACCGGTGGTGTGGGAGGTTGATGCGGACATCGAGCGGCGTTATGTACCGAGCCTACTCCCCCCCAGTGTCCGGAGGGTCGGATGTACGTGCCGCTCGAGGTTC
Organism: Coregonus lavaretus; assembly: GCF_964263955.1. Classification (NCBI taxonomy): domain Eukaryota; kingdom Metazoa; phylum Chordata; class Actinopteri; order Salmoniformes; family Salmonidae; genus Coregonus; species Coregonus lavaretus. The sequence continues at coordinate 61,010,119 of NC_139994.1, forward strand.
GTGATCGATTGATCTATTGGGCTCACACGTCACCCTCCTCTGGTCATCCTGGTATCGGTCGGACAGTGCACTGTCTTAGTGGGAAGTACTGGTGGCCCACTTTAGCCAAGGACGTGAGGGTTTCTGTTTCCTCCTGCTCGGTGTGCGCCCAGTGTAAGGCACCTAGACATCTGCCCAGAGGGAAGTTACAACCCCTACCCGTTCCACAACGGCTGTGGTCCCACCTATCGGTGGACTTTGTCACGGACCTTCCCCCCTCACAGGGGAACACCACGATCTTGGTCGTTGTGTATCGGTTTCCAAAGGCCTGCCATCTCATTCCTATGCCAGGTCTCCCTACAGCCTTACAAACTGCTGACGCCCTGTTTACACACGTCTTCCGGCACTACGGGGTGCCTGAGGATATAGTGTCTGATCGGGGTCCCCAGTTCACCTCTAGAGTCTGGAGGGCGTTCATGGAACGGGTCTCGATTAGCCTTACCTCAGGTTTTCACCCCGAGAGTAATGGGCAGGTGGAGAGAGTGAACCAGGATGTGGGTAGGTTTCTGAGGTCCTGTTGCCAGGACCAGCAGGGGGAGTGGTTGGGATATATTCCCTGGGCAGAGATAGCCCAAAACTCACTTTGCCACTTCTCTACTAACCTTACACCTTTTCAGTGTGTGTTAGGTTATCAGCCGGTCCTGGCACCTTGGCATCAGAGCCAGATCGAAGCTCCTGCAGTGGACGAGTGGTTTCGGCGCTCGGAAGAGACCTGGAACGCTGCGCATGTACACCTGCAGCGGGCTATCAGGCGACATAAGGCAAGCGCCGATCGCCACCGCAGTGAGGCTCCGGTGTATGCACCGGGTCTGGCTCTCGACCCGAAACCTGCCCCTTCGCCTGCCCTGCCGGAAGCTGGGTCGGCGGTTTGTGGGGCCATTTAAAGTCCTGAGGAAATTGAACGAGGTTTGTTATAGGTTACAACTTCCTATTAATTACCGTATTAATCCCTCGTTCCATGTGTCTCTCCTCAGGCCGGTAGGAGCTGGTCCACTCCAGGAGTCTGAGGTACGAGAGGTTCCTCCGCCCCCACTGGACATCGAGGGGGCTCCGGCATACTCAGTCCGTTCTATCTTGGATTCGAGGCGTCGGGTGGGGGGCCTGCAGTATCTCATGGAGTGGGAGGGGTACGGTCCGGAGGAACGGTGCTGGGTCCCTAGGAGGGACATCCTAGATCCCTCCATGTTGAGGGATTTCCACCAGAGTCATCCGACTCGCCCTGCTCCACGTCCTCCTGGCCGTCCCCGAGGCCGGGGTCGGCGCACGGCTGGGGCCGCGCGTCAAGGGGGGGGGAGGGGGATACTGTCACGGATTCAGCCGAGGCTGCCCCTCCTCCTTGCTCGGGCAGGCTTCGGCGTTCGTCGTCACCGGAGTACTAGCTGCTACCGATCTATGTTTCTGTGTTCGACTTGTTCTGTCTTGATTGTGTACACCTGTTTCCCATTATGTGGTATTGTCTTCCCTATTTAACCCTCTGTCTTACACTGTGTGTTGTGTGTGATTGTTATTGTTATCGGCAGTCGTTAGTGTTCGGGTTATTTCCTCCCTGTGTGGAGATGGTGTATTCTCAGTTTACTTTCTAGTAAAGTACGTTTTCTGATCAGCTCTGCGTCCTGCGTTTGACTTCGCCCACCGCATTTCACTGACGCCTTTGACAGAGTGACACAGCAACGGACATTTCACAATCTGCACATCTAGTTCTCTGCTTCCCACATAATTTTGCCAACGATGAAACTTTTGACTAGATCTTTAATCAACAAATAAAGCTTGTTCAGAACTGCAGATACTTGAAATCAACTGGGTAGAGAGCAGACAGCAGGACCAAAATAAGAAGACGTTACTGGGGTCAAAGGTTTAGCATGAAGAAAGAACAAAATGATGCACATAAAGAAGAAAGAGAAAGATGGAGATAAGCAACTCTGTTGTTAACCATTCAGTGCGTCAATTGTCAAAGGAAGCCCAGAACAAGTGTGTGTCAGTTATGATTCTCACGCCCTCGTGTGTGTGTGTGTGTGTGTGTGTGGAGGGTGTAAAAAATGTGTGGAGGGTGTAAAAAATGTATAAAATGAGGGTGGAGGAAACAGCACCTAAAGGCTGACTGGGCTCATAGTGATATCATTCCAGAAAGATGAAGCATCTGCTGGTCTGCCTGCTGCTCTCCTCGCTCTGTTCCATCTCTTCTTGGGGTAAGTTACAAAAATATTGAGTTACACATTTATTTGGACCATCATTATCTTAGATTAAAACAACACCATATTGGCTCACCAGGCAAAGACATCACAAGCATGTTTTACTTATTCTACTGGTCTGGACATAACCTTTTATTTCAGCTTTACTTGTTTTTATTCATTTCACTGTAGTCAATACATTTATTTTGGTATCATTAACAACAACAACAAGGCCTGTAGAATTAATAAAACCATGTTTTATACCACGTTTTATATGGTAATAATGATTTAGATTTGGTAATGGTACCACCCTAATGTGAATACATTACATCAGCTTTATGCATATCATACTATTTATCCTTGTCATTTGATGTTTCACTAATAAGTTGTTTTCTCTGTCTCTCCACAGGTACAAGCGGCACATTATTGGTGACCCAGTCTCCTCATGATGTGACAGTAACAGAGGGGGGTACTGTTCAGATCCAGTGCTGCTGGAATAAAAAGGTGTCAAGAGCGACAGTTCATTTGCGAAAAGAGCACACCTGGATAAAATATAAGAGTGCACTGGTCAACAACAGTCAGTATCAGGACAGGGCATCTCAGCAGACTGTAGTCTGTTACTGCTCAAATTGGACCATCTCAAACCTCACTAGAAATGACTCTGGTACTTACATCTGTATAGTTCATGTAGAGATACCATATCTTTCTGAATTCGTGGGGAATGGGACACAGATAACAGTTACATCCCAAAATAAGACAAACAATGGTGAGTACTGATTAGAGACAATTAACATTTATTTGGTGAAAGTCCTACATTAAAAACATGCTTCCTACGAATTAAACTGGCTATAGATCCAATCTTATTGCAATAGTTTGCTAATAACTCCACTCTTTCTGCACAGCAGAGCTCCCAGCAGAAAAGCAGTCCCTGCTGCTGTCTATCATGCGTCCTCTTGCTGTCCTGCCGCTGTTCCTCACCGCCCTCATCTGCCTGTACAGGGCACGGAAAAGACACCAAGGTCAGAGAGCATTGTGATGTTATGCTTATTTTACATCTTTACGTCAGTGCTTGACTTGGGCAGGAGCTCACCGGAGCTGAGTACCGACACCTCACATGTTCTACTGCTTGAGCACCTGTTCCTCTGGTAGAATATTAGCTCAAAAGTATTGTGGAGCTCCTGCACCTAAATATAATCAGTTTCAGCACCCAAAATGAGTACCGGCACATATTTCAGTCCAAGTCAAGCACTGCTTTACATGTGTAGGATAATACACTCGTGTGCTTATGAAAGAGTTGGTAGCCTGTCAAACAACATTTACATATGTGTACGTTCATAGAATAGAACCTCCAATCCAACAATGAAACATTTCCATTTCCATAGAGCATCCACAGAGCAACGTCTTGTCTTGGAAGCCGTTTCAACGTAAACTTGCAACAGTCCCTAGTTTTGTATTTCATGCCCATTTCGCGACAGATCAGAGTTACAGTATATTCAATGCTGTATCACCCTGTTACCATACAAGACAGTGAGTTGACACATCCTGTTATTTGGTTGTTTTTCTGTGTGCGCTTTTGATATCTGTAAACCCAATATGTATGTAGAGAGCCGTGAAAAAGTATTTGCCCCCTTTCTGATTTTCCTTATTTATGCAAATTTTTTATACTGAATGTTATCAGATCTTCAACCAAAACCTAATATTAGATAAAGGGAACCTGAGTTTACAAATGTATGCTTAATTTATTTATTGATTTAACAAAGTTATGCAACACCCAATTCCCCTGTGGGAAAAAGTAATTGCCCCCTTACACTCAATAACTGGTTGTGCCACCTTTAGCTGCAATGACTGCAACCAAATGCTTCCTGTAGTTGTTGACCAGTCTCTCACGTCGCTGTGGAGGAATTTTGGCCCACTCTTCCATGCAGAACTGCTTTAACTTAGCGACATTTGTGGGTTTTCAAGAATGAACTGCTTGTTTCAAGTCCTGCAACAACATCTCAATTGGGATTAGGTATGGACATTGACTAGGCCATTCCAAAACCTCAAATGTTTTGCTTTTTAGCCATTTTCATTTAGACTTGATTGTGTGTTTTGGATCATTGTCTTGCTGCATGACCCAGCTGTGCTTCAGCTTTAGCTCACAGATGGATGGCCTGACATTCTCCTGTAGAATTCTCTGATACAGATCAGAATTCCTGGTTCCTTCTATTAAGGCAAGTCGTCCAGGTCCTAAGGCAGCAAAGCATCACCAAACCATCACACTACCACCACCATGCTTGACTGTTGGTATAAGGTTCTTACTGTGGAATGCAGTGTTTGATTTTCGCCAGGTATAATGGGACCCATGTCGTCCAAAAAGTTATACTTTTGACTCATCTGTCCATAGAACATCCTTGCTTTTTGGCAAACTTGAGTCAACTTTTTGGACGAGATTGGACTTTATACTTTTTCACGTCGGGTGTTGCATAACCTTGTTTATGAAATAAATGAAATAAGTATGTAATTGTTTTATTTGTTCACTCAGGTTCCCTTTATCTAATATTAGGTATTGGTTGAAGATCTGCTAACATTCATTATCAAAAATATGTAAAAGTAGAGAAAATTATAAAGGTGGCAAATACTTTTTCACATCACTGTATGTCTATGGTGTATACAGAGCCACATCACTGTATGTCTATGGTGTATACAGGCGGTGCCCCAGAGAGAGTGGTCAGAGTGATCCACGAGGCCCCCCACCATGAGGACGAGGAGTTGAAGATGGAGGAGCTGGGAGAGGCCGCCGACCAGAGCGCCACCTTCTCCTCCAGAGGATCCACTCAATGGGTGAGTCTCATACTCAGTACACACCGCCTACCGCCACGATACACCGTTCCACACCCTACTCACAGGCAAATATTCCTGTCTTGATTTGGTGTAGTAAGTTCTTCTAGGCTATAGGCATGGTGATCTCACTTTCGATATTAAAATGTTTCTGTGTTATTCCATATGCGTTGCTGACTTTTAATCCCTCTCTCTCTCTCTCTCCCCCCTCCCTCTCTCTCTCTCCCCCTCCCTCTGTCTCTTTCTCTCTCTCTCGCTCTCTCTCTCTCCCTCTCTCTCTCCCCTCCCTCTCTCTCTCGCTCTCTCTCGCTCGCTCGCTCGCTCTCTCTCTCTCTCTCGCTCTCTCGCTCTCCCTCTTTCCCGCTCTCTTTCTTTCTCACCCTCTCTCCCTCTCTCTTTCTCTCTCCCACCCTCAATCTCTCAGTGTCAATCTCTCAATCTCTCAGTGGCGATATATGCTGTTACCTCAGGTAGTAACCATGGCCCCTAGTCTGATGGAGACTACAGGATGAACAGAAACAAGAAACTGAACAGTATTTACAATAACAGTAAATGTGGTTGCCCTACAAAATGACACACACACATACAAATTGTGAAATTATTTGAAGAACAGATCAGGAAAGGGGACACAAATTTACATTTCAGCTATTTAGAGCTGTATAGCCGACACTCTTTGTCATAAGGTGAGGTGTATGTGGGGTGGAAGTCAGGCGCAGGACACCGAGGCTTAGTCCAAAAACGTTTACTAAAGTCCCAAAGAAACAATGTAATATACAAAAAGGCACGGCCTCAAACAACAAAGGAGGCGACTATGCGCAATTACGCACAAACAAGCGTAATTACAAAATACACAAAACACGACACGTAACACAAACGACTGGCGAAAAACAACACACAACTAATCCATACAAACACAGGGAACTTATAGGACATGTAATCAACGCAAACCAGACACAGGTGAAAAGGACAGACAAAAGCAATCGCACATGAAACATCCAACGGTGGCAGCTAGTACTCCGGGGACGGCGAACGCCTTTGCCTGCCCGAACCAGGAGGAGGAGCAGTCTCGGCCGAAACCGTGACACTCTTATCAGTTGCAGTCACGGCTAACAAATTATATCATGCTCACAGTAGTCATGAACGCTTAATATATTATATATATATATATTAATATATTATCCTACAACTTGCCCCAATGAGTCACTAGGTCCTGCAGTTACAAAGGAAGCAGACACACCTACTCACATCTTATAAGAACAAACAACAGTTTGTAACCATGGCTGCACTCCTACCAAGCCAGAGATGTTAGGTACAGCAAAACGTTCTCATTGCTTATGCCGTCTGGCAAGATCTTTGCTTTCCTGTGTACATGTTTACTTGTTATCATCACAGATTCATCTAATATAAGAAGTTGTGTTTTAAATATTGAACCAACATGTTTAATTCAGGGGATTGATGTTAGATGTAGAAGACTGAAAATGTTTTGATTTTGCGATGCACACAGACACACAGGTTGTCTTTTGAAGAAAGCGTCACTATGCGGGGATCATAAATGATTACCAGAAAAGAGAGCAGCATTTCCAGGAAACAGTGCTATAGGAGACCAGATATACAGTGGGGGAAAAAATGTATTTAGTCAGCCACCAATTGTGCAAGTTCTCCCACTTAAAAGGATGAGAGAGGCCTGTAATTTTCATCATAGGTACACGTCAACTATGACAGACAAAATGAGAAAAGAAAATCCAGAAAATCACATTGTAGGGTTTTTAATGAATTTATTTGCAAATTATGGTTGAAAATAAGTATTTGGTCAATAACAAAAGTTTCTCAATACTTTGTTATATACCCTTTGTTCGCAATGACACAGGTCAAATGTTTTCTGTAAGTCTTCACAAGGTTTTCACACACTGTTGCTGGTATTTTGGCCCATTCCTCCATGCAGATCTCCTCTAGAGCAGTGATGTTTTGGGGCTGTCGCTGGGCAACACAGACTTTCAACTCCCTCCAAAGACTTTCTATGGGGTTGAGATCTGGAGACTGGCTAGGCCACTCCAGGACCTTGAAATGTCCCTTTACAGAAAAACAGCCCCAAAGCATGATGTTTCCACCCCCATGCTTCACAGTAGGTATGGTGTTCTTTGGATGCAACTCAGCATTCTTTGTCCTCCAAACACAACGAGTTGAGTTTTTACCAAAAAGTTATATTTTGGTTTCATCTGACCATATGACATTCTCCCAATCCTCTTCTGGATCATCCAAATGCACTCTAGCAAACTTCAGATGGGCCTGGACATGTACTGGCTTAAGCAGGGGGACACGTCTGGCACTGCAGGATTTGAGTCCCTGGCGGTGTAGTGTGTTACTGATGGTAGGCTTTGTTACTTTGGTCCCAGCTCTCTGCAGGTCATTCACTAGGTCCCCCCGTGTGGTTCTGGGATTTTTGCTCACCAATCTTGTGATCATTTTGACCCCAAGGGGTGAGATCTTGCATGGAGCCCCAGATCGAGGGAGATTATCAGTGGTCTTGTATGTCTTCCATTTCCTAATAATTGCTCCCACAGTTGATTTCTACAAACCAAGCTGCTTACCTATTGCAGATTCAGTCTTCCCAGCCTGTTGCAGGTCTACAATTTTGTTTCTGGTGTCCTTTGACAGCTCTTTGGTCTTGGCCATAGTGGAGTTTGGAGTGTGACTCTTTGAGGTTGTGGACAGGTGTCTTTTATACTGATAACAAGTTCAAACAGGTGCCATTAATACAGGTAACGAGTGGAGGACAGAGGAGCCCCTTAAAGAAGAAGTTACAGGTCTGTGAGAGCCAGAAATCTTGCTTGTTTGTAGGTGACCAAATACTTATTTTCAACCATAATTTGCAAATAAATTCATAAAAAATCCTACAATGTGATTTTCTGGATTTTTTCCCCCCAATTTGTCTGTCATAGTTGACAATTACAGGCCTCTCTCATCTTTTTAAGTGGGAGAACTTGCACAATTGGTGGCTGACTAAATACTTTTTTTCCCCACTGTACATCTGCATATTTCCGTTACGGAACACCTACTCTGTGAAGTGTGATTGTGCAATAACTCAATTTGCCTTTGCACTCCTTCTAAAGAGTGCAATTTGTTAACATTTTTGAAAAGAGTAAAGTCTACAAAACTTAGTCCACTCTGTTCATGTTACGACTTCCTCCGAAGCTGCCTCCGCTCCTTGTTCGGGCAGGCTTCGGCGCTCGTCGTCACCGGCCTTCTAGCCACTTTTGCTCCTCATCTCATCATTCCATTTCTTTTGTCTTGTTTTTACACACACCTGGTTCATATCCCCTCATCAGTACCTGTATAAGTGTTCCCTCTGCCCCCCATGTCTTTGTGTGTGATTGTCTTCGTGTAGAGGTGTTAGCAATATCTCAGTGGAGCTCTATTGGATTGTATCGCCAGGATATTCACCAGTGTTTTTTGTTTTTCTCCAGTGAGCCGTTATACCGCACTGTAGTGTTTTACGCATTGCTGCGTACCTCTGTATCTGCCGAATAAACCATTTATTCTGTGATCACCTGCTACAGTTCATAACAGATTCTAGTTTTGGGAACAGAAAACTGTATTGAGATTAAATGTTTAATTGATGAGAAAATGTGCAGAATGTCGGCCCAAATCCATCTCATTCCATCTTTTCCCACTGTCCGCCAGTGGGCTTCCTCTCACTATCATATTTGGTAGTGAGTGGAAACGCTAACCGGATGCTTCACATTTATACATCCAGTGAAATATCTGTCTCATTGTTCTATCTGAAGAGATACCCTCTTCTAGCCTGGTCCTATACAGCACAAACAGATCTGGGACCAGGCTAACACTTCATCTAAGACTAGGGAAACTACACTGAACACAATATAAACGCAACATGCAACAATTTCAAAGATTTTAATAAGTTACAATTCATATAAGGAAATCAGTCAATTGATATAAATAAATTAGGCCCTAATCTATGGATTTCACATGCCTGGGAATACAGATATGCAACTGTTGGTCATAGATACCTTTTTTTTTAAAGGTAGGGGCGTGGAACAGACAACCAGTCAGTATCTGGTGTGACCATCATTTGCCTCATGCAGCGCAACACATCTCCTTCACTTAGAGTTAATCAGGCTGTTGATTGTGGCCTGTGGAATGTTGTTCCACTTCTCTTCAATGGCTATGCGAAGTTTCTGGATATTGGTGGGAACTGAAACACGCTGTCGTACATGTCAATCCAGAGCATCCCAAACATGTCTGGTGAGTATTCAGGCCATGGAAGAACTGGGACTTTTTCAGCTTCCAGGAATTGTGTACAGATCCTTGTGACATGGGGCCGTGCATGATCATGCTGAAACATTAGGGAATGGCGGCGAATGAATGGCACGACAATGTGCCTCAGGATCTCCGTGCATTCAACTTGCAATTGATAAAATACAATTGGGTTCGTTGTCCGTAGCTTATGCCTGCCCATACCATAACCCCACCGCCACCATGGGGCACTCTGTTCACAACGTTGACATCAACAAACTGCTCACCCACACGACGCCATACACGTGGTCTGCGGTTGTGAGGCCGGTTGGGCGTACTGCCAAATTCTCTAAAACGACATTGGAGGCGGCTTATGGTAGAGAAATGAACATTCAATTATCTGGCAACAGCTCTGGTGGTGTGACAAGTATTGAGTATTCGAAGAGGCAGGACGCATACGCAGGAATTAACAAGGTCAAGGTTTACTTAAACAATGACAAAGAGAAATAACAAAGATAGAGTACATGACACGAAGCTAAACAATCACACACAACATCATTCAGAACAGTCCAGGGCTAAATAGGGGTGGTGATGGATGTAGCTCAGTTGGTAGAGCATGGTGCTTGCAATGCCAGGGTTGTGGGTTCTTTTCCCACGGGGGGGCAGTATGAAAATGTATGCACTCACTAACTGTAAGTTGCTCTGGATAAGAGCGTCTGCTAAATGACTAAAATGTAAATGTAATTGTGATGAGATGATGAGGTGCAAGTGCGCTGGAGGTGATTAGGGTGCGTTGGGTTTCCATTCCGGTGTTGCCGAGGTGGTGCGCTCAGTAGACTCAGTAAACCTGTTTGCCTGCCGGGGCGTTCCGAGGTGTCTTCGTTTGGGCACATACGGAACAGGAGTTGACGTAGCGGGAGACATCAGAAGCCAAGGTGGGCCACCAGTATTTTTGGGCTAGAGAATGCAGGGTGCGCGTAATACCAGAGTGCCCTGCCGTAAGGGTGGTGTGCGCCCAGATCAGCAGGCGGTCACAGACACAGGTGGGTACATACACGCGCCCCGGAGGGGCGTTGGCAGGCACTGGGTCCTCCTGAGCTGCCAGGCGGATGTCTTCGTCCACATCCCAAACGACAGGTGCAACGATGAGAGACGAGGGCAGGATCGGACCCCCCAGATCCTTCCTTTCTCCGGTATGGTGCATCCTGGAGAGTGCGTCGGCTTTCACATTCTGGGATCCTGGGTGATAGGACAGAATGAATTGAAATCAAGTAAGAAATTGGGCCCACCTGGCTTGACGAGAGTTCATCTGTTTCGCTGTCCATATGTGCTCCAAATTCCGGTGGTCAGTAAGAATCCGGAATGGATGGACTGCGCCCTCCAGCCATTGTCTCCATTCCTCCAGAGTGAGGACCACCGCCAACAGCTCCCAGTCTCCAACTCCATAGTTCCTCTCTGCAGGGGTAAGCTTTTTTGAGAAAAAGGCACAGGGATACATTTTCTCTGGCTTACTGTGCCGCTGGGAGAGGACCGCACCCATGCCCTCCTCCAATGCGTCCACCTCCAGGATGAAAGGACGAGAGGGATCTAGGTGTTTTAGGATGGGCGCTGTGGTGAACTTCTCCTTCAGCCTCTTGAAGGCAGCGTCAGCCTCAGGGTTCCAGGCCAGCTTCTGAGGCCCACCCTTAAGGAGAGAGGTGAGCGGGGCGACTATGGAGTTGAAGGACCTGATGAAATGCCGGTAGAAATTGGCGAATCCCAGGATGCTCTGTAGCCCTTGATGGTGGTGGGGACTGGCCATGACCTGACGGCATCCGTCTTCACTCCTTCCATGAACACCCCCTGAGGACTGATCCTGTATCCTAGGAAGGAGATGGCCTGTTGGTGGAATTTGCATTTCTCCCCTTTCACCAACAGGCTATGTTCCCGGAGGAATAGTAAGACAACTCGGACGTCCCTGACGTGCTCCTCGAACGTAGCTGAGTAGATCAGGATGTCATCGATGTACACCACCACCTGTCTACTCAGCATGTCCCAGAACACATAATTGACAAAGGACTGGAACACAGAAGGTGCGTTGGCGAGGCCGTAGGGCATGACGCAGTATTCATAGTGGCCTGAGGTAGTGCTGAATGCCGTCTTCCACTCATCTCCTTCCCGGATTCGGATGATGTTGTAGGCACTCCTCAGGTCCAACTTGGTAAAGTACCGTGCCCCTCGTAGCTGCTCGATGGCTGACGGAACCAGAGGGAGGGGGTGCCGGTACTTGGTGGTGACTGCGTTCTGCCCCCTGTAGTCAATGCATGGTCTCAGTCCTCTGTCTTTTTTGGCCATGAAGAAGAAGCTGGCGGAGGCAGGAGAGGTAGAGCGTCTGATGAACCCCTGTTTCAGGGTCTCCGCCGCATACTTCTCCATGGCCTCAGTCTCCGCCATGGAAAGGGGGTAAATGCGACTCTTCGGGGGGTGTTGTCCCTCCAGCAGGTCTATGGCACAGTCACAGGGCCTGTGAGGAGGGAGACACATAGCCTTTGATGAAGAGAAGACATCGGAGAGATCTGCGTACTCATGTGGAATGTTGGGCTGGAGGGCGGACTCCGAACTCTCCACTGACGTGGAACAACAAACCACCGGCAGGCAGGTCTTCCGGCATGAGGTGGACCAGGCTGTGATCCTCTTGGTGATCCAATTGATGGTGGGGTTGTGTAGTCTGAGCCAGGGCAATCCCAAGACGATCCGGTGAAGGGGTGACGTGACGATGTGGAATGACAGCTCCTCGTGGTGCTCTGGTAGTGTGGGAATGGTGATGGTGATGGGGAGAGTGACGTGCGTAATGGTGCCTGATCCAAGGGGTTTATTGTCCAATGAGGTGACGTGTAGCGGAGATGGCAGTGGCATGGTGGGCAACCCCCATTCAGAGACCAGCTCCCTATCTATAAGGTTCCCCACTGATCCGGAATCTATCATAGCAGTAGAAATGGAAGAGAAGGAATAACCAGTCACCGTTATGGGAACCAAAAACAATGGTTTTGTGATAGGAGATGACGTCACACTAACGGAGCGGCGACGGGAGTCATATCGCCTAGATAGGGAGCTGCCAGGAGATCTGTGTTCCGTGGTGGTGTAGGGGGTGCTGCCCACCTCCATGGGTGAGGACTCGGAATCTGGACGGCTTCCATAGCTTAGATGGGGTGAGCGTCGAGGCTCCGGGAGCTGTTGGGAACGCCGTCTCTCTCTCAACATTTCATCAAGACGGATGGACGTGGTGATGAGGGTATCAAGGTCCATCTCGTCGTCCCGACATGCGAGTTCCGACTTAATGTCCTCCCGTAGGACTCTCCTGAAGGCCGATGCGAAGATCACAATCATTCCAGCCGGAAGACGCCGCCACCGTGCGAAAGCTCAGAGTGTACTCGGACGCGGGCCCCTCTCTCTGTTGTGGATGGAGGAGATGCTCACCCCCGTCCTTTCGCTCCGTGGGATGATCAAACACCGCCCTGAACCAGGCGAGGAAGGTGGGGTAGGGTAGTGCCACTGCCTCCTCTCCTCCCCAGACTGCCGTGGCCCAATCCAACGCCTTCCCTTTAAGTAGCGAAATCACCAGCGCTATCCTGGCTTGGTCAGATGGATATGCCCCAGGCAGACGCGCCAGATAAAGGGAAACCTGTAGCAGGAAGCCGCTACATTTAGTAGTTTTATCGTCATAGTGCTCCGGTAGGGCGAGGGTTCCCGCAGAAGTGGGTGATAGCCAGGGGACAGGTGGATTGGGGGCACTCGCCGCTTCCTGAGGTGGACACAGAGTTCTGGGCAAATTATGCAGAGTTTGGAACACTTCCTGCATTGCAACTGGGCAAGCTGCTGCTGGTGCTGGTCCAGGCACTGGGAAACTCCTGCTGCATCCATTTTCATTTGGTGTGTGATTCTGTGACGAGTACTGAGTATATGAAGAGGCAGGACGCAGACGCAGGAATTAACAAGGTCAAGGTTTACTTAACAATGACAAAGAGAAATAACAAAGATAGAGTACATGACACGAAGCTAAACAATCACACACAACATCATACAGAACAGTCCGGGGCTAAATAGGGGTGGTGATGAGATGATGAGGTGCAGGTGCGCTGGAGGTATTTAGTGTGCGAGGTGGTGCGCTCAGACCGGTGGCTCAGTAGACCGGTGAATCAGAGCGCCGGAGGGGAGCAATGGGAGGAGACGTGACAGGTGGACATTCCTGCAGTCAGCATGCCAATTGCACGCTCCCTCAAAAGACATCTGTGGCGTTGTGTTTTGTGACAAAACTGCACATTTTAGAGTGGACTTTTATTGTCCCCAGCACAAGGTGCAACTGTGTAATGTTCATGCTGTTTAATCAGATTCTTGATATGCCACACCTGTAAGGTGGATGGATTATCTTGACAAAAGAGAAATGCTCACTAACAGGGATGCAAACAAATGTGTGCCCAAAATTTGAAAGAAATAAGCTTTTTGTGCATATGGAAAATTTCTGGGATCTTTTATTTCAGTTCATGAAACATGGGACCAACACTTGATATGTTGCGTTTTATATTTTTGTTCAGTGTATCATCTATAGTCTCTTATACCTTATAACTATAGCCCAGCATTTTTCCTGGTCAGGTCATGTGGTTTTGACCAAAGAACACGATGTGATCTTTTCTCACATCTAGTTACATCAGGTTCACACTCCTACAGAAACACTCAAATCATTTGTGTGACCATTTTAATATAGCCAACCAAAACTCATTAGGCCTGTGTCCAGAAAGTCACTCAAAGTAAGCTAACAGCAGCTCTGAAAGAAAACAGCCACAAGGGTCCAAACACATTCCTAAGAACACTACCCTAAGAACATTTTAACTCTTCTTAAATCAAATCCGATTTGAAACAGTGGCACGACAGAATTCGATGGTACCGGACATTGAGGTAATGTTTGCAATAGGCGTTTTGATGTTAAGATTATGTTGACTCAAACGTAAACTCCCCCAAATCAAACACTATCGGTCACTGCCACCTCCCAAGCACTGGGCCAACAGTGGCTTTAGTAAGCTATTTGATTCAAACATCAAACAACATTAAGACATGAGCAGAATATAAAGGAGACTTCAATTCCACCCTGTACTTTCACCTCTCCTCCTGTCCAGTCGCCGAACGTTGCCTTGGAGTTTTTTGTCCTAACGTTATCCTCACCAGTAGCAGTCATGTCCCAACTCGAGACAGCGATGGCCATCCTCCTGAAGACCTTTGACAAGTACTCTGGAGCCGAGGGCAACAAGGGCACGCTGAGTAAGGCTGAGCTCAAGACCATGATGGAAAAGGAGTTGCCTTCTCTCCTGAAGGTACTGTACACTGCACCAAATTTATTAGATTCAACAAATCTTTATTGTCCCATCCATTTGCACATTTACTGATTGATCATGAACACTTATGAGGGATTACTATGTAGAGAATGTCTTATCAAAACGCCCAGAAGTGAAGATGTGACACAGGGAGATCCTGTTCTAACCGGGAAGTCAATTCTATAGTTTATATATCACACTGTTTGTGTGAATAACAGTCCTTGAGATGAATCCTGTTGTTTTGTGGGACACTCAGAAGAACTCCTTCCTTCTCCTCTGTTTCTCTGCAGGCCTCTAAGAACCCCGGGGACTGTGACAAGCTGATGAAGGCTTTGGACCATAACGGAGACTCTGAGGTGGACTTCAGTGAGTTCGTGGTCCTGGTCGCTGCTCTCACCTGCGCCTGCCACGACCGTTGCCCCAAGAAATGAGCTCCTCATGCAGAACCGTGGTTGAGTTACTCCCGGCTGCAAGTAACACGTGCCTCCCCACCGGACCAGAGAATCCCACCAATCTCCTTATTTCTGTTTATAATCAGTTAATAATAATTTTCTTACTAAATACATCTTTATCCATTTGGATAGTTGTCTTGTCTGTCATTTGTGGCTGAAAATGTAAGTCATCCTTGTGCCAGTTAGCTGGGAGCATTTAAAACAGCGATTGTCGAGTAGGCTTATTTTTACGCACTTTTGCTAAATACATTTATTTTGTCTTTTCAGTCTTTTTTTCTTTATTTTGTGCACCACTTAGAGAACAAGTCATCATATTCAAGAATTTAGAGGTGTTTGTATTACTTAAAAAAATAAAAAATAAATCAGAGTCACCTCAGGCACTTTAGACACGGCAAGCAGGGCAAACTTCAAATAAAGGCATGAGTTTATGACACACTTCGGCATGCAGGCTATTCATGGCCACCTGTGGCCACAGGTGACTGGTGAATTGCGGTCAAAGATAGTTTTTTGGCTTCCCTGGGAGCCTGCAATTACACTTATTATCAAATTATCACAGTCCTGTAACTTCTTCTTTAAGGGGCTCCTCTGTCCTCCACTCGTTACCTGTAATATTGACCAAATACTTATTTTCAACCATATTTTGCAAATAAATTCATTAAAAAGATTTTCTGGATTTTCTTTTCTCATTTTGTCTGTCATAGTTGACGTGTACCTATGATGAAAATTACAGGCCTCTCTCATCCTATTAAGTGGGAGAACTTGCACAATTGGTGGCTGACTAAATACTTTTTTTCCCCCACTGTATATCTGGTCTCCTATAGCACTGTTTCCTGGAAATGCTGCTCTCTTTTCTGGTAATCATTTATGATCCCCGCATAGTGACGCTTTCTTCAAAAGACAACCTGTGTGTCTGTGTGCATCGCAAAATCAAAACATTTTCAGTCTTCTACATCTAACATCAATCCCCTGAATTAAACATGTTGGTTCAATATTTAAAACACAACTTCTTATATTAGATGAATCTGTGATGATAACAAGTAAACATGTACACAGGAAAGCAAAGATCTTGCCAGACGGCATAAGCAATGAGAACGTTTTGCTGTACCTAACATCTCTGGCTTGGTAGGAGTGCAGCCATGGTTACAAACTGTTGTTTGTTCTTATAAGATGTGAATAGGTGTGTCTGCTTACTTTGTAACTGCAGGACCTAGTGACTCATTGGGGCAAGTTGTAGGATAATATATTAATATATACATATAATATATTAAGCGTTTACGACTACTGTGAGCATGATATAATTTGTTAGCCGTGACTGCAACTGATAAGAGTGTCGGCTATACAGCTCTAAATAGCTGAAATGTACATTTGATTGTCCCCTTTCCTGATCTGTTCTTCAAATAATTTCACAATTTGTATGTGTGTGTGTTATTTTGTAGGGCAACCACATTTACTGTTATTGTAAATACTGTTCAGTTTCTTGTTTCTGTTCATCCTGTAGTCTACATCAGATGAGGGGCCATGGTTACTTCCTGAGGTAACAGCATATATCGCCACCAACGTCTGCTCTGTTTCCATTTCCTGTCATTGACGAAAGAGAGTGCCCCCAGATAGCATAATTTCCAATGGTGACAGAACACCAGTCAAATTGAGAATCTGATTGCTGCATCTCTGGACTGTATGATTTCTGCCTGATGCTCAATTATTGGGTATTTTTTCAATTCTACTGTATTTTCATTTGCAGTCATTATTATTGTCAAAACACACTCTTTTACTTGCTTTCTCTTGTCGGGCACGTGCACACATTCACAGGCACAGTCTGTTTCTTGTGAACACTGGCTTTTGCATAGGTCTATACCACATACTGTAAAATACGTACAGAAATGACTGACACATGAAACGTAATAGAAAAATACACTCATAGAAAATACATTCACAGACTGGGCTGAGCTGAGCAGGTCCTTAACCTTTGTCTTGGGTCGGTATAGACATGTAATCGAGTGATTCATACACCTGGACTTGACACTGAGAGATTGAGGGTGGGAGAGAGAAAGAGAGAGGGAGAGAGGGTGAGAAAGAAAGAGAGCGAGAGAAAGAGAGAGAGAGAGCGAGAGAGAGAGAAAGAGGGAGGGGAGATAGAGAGGGAGAGAGCGAGAGCGGGAGAGAGGGAGAGCGAGAGAGCGAGAGAGAGAGCGAGAGCGAGAGAGAGCAAGAGCGAGCACGAGAGAGAGAAAGAGGGAGGGGAGAGAGAGAGGGAGAGAGAGAGAGCGAGAGAGAGAGAGAAAGAGGGAGGGGAGAGAGAGAGTGCGCGAGAGAGAGAGAGCGAGAGAGAGCGAGAGAGAGCGAGAGCGAGCACGAGAGAGAGAGAGAGAGAGAGAGAGAGAGAGAGAGAGAGAGAGAGAGAGAGCGAGAGAGAGCGAGAGAGAGCGAGAGAGAGCGAGAGAGCGAGAGCGAGAGAGCGAGAGAGCGAGAGAGCGAGAGCGAGAGAGAGCAAGAGCGAGCACGAGAGAGAGAAAGAGGGAGGGGAGAGAGAGAGAGGAGGAGAGAGAGAGCGAGAGAGAGAAAGAGGGAGGGGAGAGAGAGAGTGCGCGAGAGAGAGAGAGCGAGAGAGAGCGAGAGAGAGCGAGAGAGAGCGAGAGCGAGCACGAGAGAGAGAGAGAGAGAGAGAGAGAGAGAGAGAGAGAGAGAGAGAGAGAGAGAGAGAGAGAGAGAGACGAGAGAGAGAGAGACAGAGGGAGGGGGAGAGAGAGAGAGAGGGATTAAAAGTCAGCAACGCATATGGAATAACACAGAAACATTTTAATATCGAAAGTGAGATTACCATGCCTATAGCCTAGAAGAACTTACTACACTAAATCAAGACAGGAATATTTGCCTGTGAGTAGGGTGTGGAACGGTGTATCGTGGCGGTAGGCGGTGTGTACTGAGTATGAGACTCACCCATTGAGTGGATCCTCTGGAGGAGAAGGTGGCGCTCTGGTCGGCGGCCTCTCCCAGCTCCTCCATCTTCAACTCCTCGTCCTCATGGTGGGGGGCCTCGTGGATCACCCTGACAGCTCTCTCTGGGGCACCGCCTGTATACACCATAGACATACAGTGATGTGAAAAAGTATTTGCCACCTTTATAATTTTCTCTACTTTTACATATTTTTGATAATGAATGTTAGCAGATCTTCAACCAATACCTAATATTAGATAAAGGGAACCTGAGTGAACAAATAAAACAATTACATACTTATTTCATTTATTTCATAAACAAGGTTATGCAACACCCGATGTGAAAAAGTATAAAGTCCAATCTCGTCCAAAAAGTTGACTCAAGTTTGCCAAAAAGCAAGGATGTTCTATGGACAGATGAGTCAAAAGTATAACTTTTTGGACGACATGGGTCCCATTATACCTGGCGAAAACCAAACACTGCATTCCACAGTAAGAACCTTATACCAACAGTCAAGCATGGTGGTGGTAGTGTGATGGTTTGGTGATAATAATAATAATAATATGCCATTTAGCAGACGCTTTTATCCAAAGCGACTTACAGTCGTGCGTGCATACATTTTTGTGTATGGGTGGTCCCGGGGATCGAACCCACTACCTTGGCGTTACAAGCGCCGTGCTCTACCAGCTGAGCTACAGAGGACCACATGCTTTGCTGCCTTAGGACCTGGATGACTTGCCTTAATAGAAGGAACCATGAATTCTGTGATGCTTTGCTGCCTTAGGACCTGGACGACTTGCCTTAATAGAAGGAACCATGAATTCTGATCTGTATCAGAGAATTCTACAGGAGAATGTCAGGCCGTCCATCTGTGAGCTAAAGCTGAAGCACAGCTGGGTCATGCAGCAAGACAATGATCCAAAACACACATTCAAGTCTAAATGAAAATGGCTAAAAAGCAAAACATTTGAGGTTTTGGAATGGCCTAGTCAATGTCCATACCTAATCCCAATTGAGATGTTGTTGCAGGACTTGAAACAAGCAGTTCATTCTTGAAAACCCACAAATGTCGCTAAGTTAAAGCAGTTCTGCATGGAAGAGTGGGCCAAAATTCCTCCACAACAACTACAGGAAGCATTTGGTTGCAGTCATTGCAGCTAAAGGTGGCACAACCAGTTATTGAGTGTAAGGGGGCAATTACTTTTTCCCACAGGGGAATTGGGTGTTGCATAACTTTGTTAAATCAATAAATAAATTAAGCATACATTTGTAAACTCAGGTTCCCTTTATCTAATATTAGGTTTTGGTTGAAGATCTGATAACATTCAGTATAATAAATAAATTTTGCATAAATAAGGAAAATCAGAAAGGGGGCAAATACTTTTTCACGGCTCTCTACATACATATTGGGTTTACAGATATCAAGAGTGCACACAGAAAAACAACCAAATAACAGGATGCGTCAACTCACTGTCTTGTATGGTAACAGGGTGATACAGCATTGAATATACTGTAACTCTGATCTGTCGCGAAATGGGCATGAAATACAAAACTAGGGACTGTTGCAAGTTTACGTTGAAACGGCTTCCAAGACAAGACGTTGCTCTGTGGATGCTCTATGGAAATGGAAATGTTCATTGTCGGATTGGAGGTTCTATTCTATGAACGTACACATATGTAAATGTTGTTTGACAGGCTACCAACTCTTTCATAAGCACACGACTGTATTATCCTACACATGTAAAGCAGTGCTTGACTTGGACTGAAATATGTGCCGGTACTCATTTTGGGTGCTGAAACTGATTATATTTAGGTGCAGGAGCTCCACAATACTTTTGAGCTAATATTCTACCAGAGGAACAGGAGCTCAAGCAGTAGAACATGGGAGGTGTCGGTACTCAGCTCCGGTGAGCTCCTGCCCAAGTCAAGCACTGACGTAAAGATGTAAAATAAGCATAACATCACAACGCTCTCTGACCTTGGTGTCTTTTCCGTGCCCTGTACAGGCAGATGAGGGCGGTGAGGAACAGCGGCAGGACAGCCAGAGGAAGCATGATAGACAGCAGCATGGACTGCTTTTCTGCTGGGAGCTCTGCTGTGCAGAAAGAGTGGTGTTATTAGCAAACTATTGCAATAAGATTGGATCTATAGCCAGTTTAATTCGTAGGAAGCACGTTTTTAATGTAGGACTTTCACCAAATGAATGTTAATTGTCTCTAATCAGTACTCACCATTGTTTGACTTATTTTGGGATGTAACTGTTATCTGTGTCCCATTCCCCACGAAATCAGAAAGAGATGGTATCTCTACATGAACTTTACAGATGTAAGTACCAGAGTCATTTCTAGTGAGGTTTGAGATGGTCCAATCTGAGCAGTAACAGACTACAGTCTGCTGAGATGCCCTGTCCTGACACTGACTGTTGTTGACCAGTACACTGTTAAATTTTATCTTGGTG
Organism: Coregonus lavaretus; assembly: GCF_964263955.1. Classification (NCBI taxonomy): domain Eukaryota; kingdom Metazoa; phylum Chordata; class Actinopteri; order Salmoniformes; family Salmonidae; genus Coregonus; species Coregonus lavaretus. The sequence continues at coordinate 61,030,590 of NC_139994.1, forward strand.
TGCTCTTTTTGCCAAGTAACTGTCGCTCTTGACACATTTTTATTCCAGCAGCACTGGATCTGAACAGTACCCCCCTCTGTTACTGTCACATCATGAGGAGACTGGGTCACCACTAATGTGCCGCTTGTACCTGTGGAGAGACAGAGAAAACAATTCACATTAGGGTGGTACCATTACCAAATCTAAATCATTATTACCATATAAAACGTGGTATATAACGTGGTTTTATTAATTCTACAGGCCTTGTTGTTGTTGTTAATGATACCAAAATAAATGTATTGACTACAGTGAAATGAATGAAAACAAGTAAAGCTAAAATAAAAGGTTATGTCCAGACCAGTAGAATAAGTAAAACATGCTTGTGATGTCTTTGCCTGGTGAGCCAATATGGTGTTGGTTTAATCTAAGATAATGATGGTCCAAATAAATGTGTAACTCAATATTTTTGTAACTTACCCCAAGAAGAGATGGAACAGAGCGAGGAGAGCAGCAGGCAGACCAGCAGATGCTTCATCTTTCTGGAATGATATCACTATGAGCCCAGTCAGCCTTTAGGTGCTGTTTCCTCCACCCTACACACACACACACACACACACACACACACACACACACACACACACACACACACACACACACACACACGGGGGCGTGAGAATCATAACTGACACACACTTGTTCTGGGCTTCCTTTGACAATTGACGCACTGAATGGTTAACAACAGAGTTGCTAATCTCCATCTTTCTCTTTCTTCTTTATGTGCATCATTTTGTTCTTTCTTCATGCTAAACCTTTGACCCCAGTAACGTCTTCTTCTTTTGGTCCTGCTGTCTGCTCTATACCCAGTTGATTTCAAGTATCTGCAGTTCTGAACAAGCTTTATTTGTTGATTAAAGATCTAGTCAAAAGTTTCATCGTTGGCAAAATTATGTGGAAAGCAGAGAACTAGATGTGCAGATTGTGAAATGTCCGTTGCTGTGTCACTCTGTCAAAGGCGTCAGTGAAATGCAGTGGGCGAAGTCAAACGCAGGACACAGAGCTGATCAGAAAACGTACTTTACTAGAAAGTAATCTGAGAATACACAATCTCCACACAGGGAGGAAATAACCCGCACACTAACGACAGCCGATAACAAATACAATCACACACAACACACAGTGGAAGACAGAGGGTTAAATAGGGAAGACAATACCACATAATGGGAAACAGGTGTACACAATCAAGACAGAACAAGTCGAACACAGAAACATAGATCGGTAGCAGCTTCTTCTCTAAGGTCAAGAACAAGAAGTGGCCGTGTGGTCTAAGGTGGACTGTAAGCGCTGCGCTCACTTGCAAACAGGAAGAACATTTCTCACCAACACCCTTCAGATAAACACCCTTACCGCTAGTCAAACAGTGAGAGACCCTCATCTCTACTGGGTGTTGGTGAGAAAGTGAAAGTACTTAATGTCAGAGACGGTATAGAAAGCAAGACATCCCTCCCCCTCATTTTTTCTGATTGGGGCGAGGCCACTCTGGTCCACTATGGGGAGCGAGACTTCTCACTGGCAAAGAAATGTGGGTCGGGGCGGGCGAGCAGGGACGGGACAATAAGTAGAGCCTGCTGTTCCCTCTCTCGCGTGAGCATGCCAGATATTGGTTGCGTTCCCCTGCTCATTCGTTGCATGCATCAACCAATGGTTGCGTGACACATCATCAACTGAGATTGCTATAACACATGATGTGGTTAGCCGATACATAAAACACCTATCCAGGTGTTGTAAGATCTGACATGCATCGGCAACGCCTGGGCAGAGGAACGCAACCTCATATGGCGGAACCGTGAGCTCACATGGGAAAGCATGCTTACGCGCGAGAGAGGAGAACATCCACATACATACACAGGAACATTGAATATTTTTTACAATGGTAAACGGCTTGAGTGAACAATCTTCATTTATCCACCATCTTTGACTAGGCCAAGGAATGAGTTTGGCACCATTGACCTAGAGTGTGGTCCCAGCACCATGTCCTTACTGAAATCTCAGTATCTCCATGATAACCAAGCAAAGTATCTCCCAGCGTCCTTTTGCAATGTGATAAGACGTATCTCAGGTATAGTGGCAAAGTTCTATCCCTTTGTTTGATCGCTCAATACTATTTGCATGCTTGCCTAAAACTGCCCCTTCAACATGGACGCTTGCTCATCTCATTGTCTTTCTCCATTGAACAGGTGCAACATCCTATGCGTCATCACCGTAGCTTTGTGTTTCACATTACAGCATTAGACCATTTTATAACCTGTGTGATGGACATTTCTCTGCATGTGTATGTGATCATATGTTTAGCACAATGCTGCTTTTTTTTTATTAACCTGTCTTGGTTGGGTTCATGCGAGTGGCGAGTTGACTGCACAAGATTAAACCACACTATCACTCATAAGCAATTTGGCAGTACGCCCAGAACATTGCTTGGGGAACTAGGAGTGCCACAATAGCTCAGTTTCAAGGGAAGAATCCTGGTGTGGTATCAGTCAGTCACATGCAGGAACCAACCATGCTTATAGGACCTGTTTGTGTCCCAGTATAAAGGGACTGAAAGGGAACCTCCACTTTAGAGTTTCATCAGGCTTGTATTGAGTTTGTGAACCTCTCAGTGCATTAATAAAGATTGCTTCATTTACTTTGACTTTGAGTCCTCAGTGGTGAATTTTCACAACATCTGTGTCAACGGTTCTGAACAGAAACTCTGGATGAGTTTTGGATTGAACTTTCAGATCGATCACTGGATGCTCTTGATGTGAATGTTGCATTTTAGAGCCACTGGAAAGGAAAATTCAAGTGCAGCTATAGACTGATGTCACCCTACGGAAACTTCTTCTTCTCTAAGGTGAACAAGAAGTGGCCGTGTGGTCTAGGGTGGACTGTAAGCGCTGCGCTCACTTGCTAACAGGAAGAACATTTCTCACCAACACCCTTCAGATAAACAGTCTTACCGCTAGTCAAACAGTGAGAGACCCTAATCTCTACTGGGTTAGGTTATCAGATGCCTTGAGAGGTCAATAATGACCTTCTCCTGTCCAAGGCCTTAAAACTGAAGCACTTCAACTGAGGCAAAGAATTAAACAGACACAAAATGAGTGACTCCCTATTTTAGATTATACTCAATTTTATACAGAAAAGGTAGTCCGGCACTTCAAGATAATCCACATCCTGGTCATACAATGTCACATGTGTTACATTAGAGAATGTACATCACAGAATGTTTAATCCCATGTTCTACATGTCAAAAGGCCTCTCTTTAGATTAGTTATTCATCTTCACAGAAGACTGAAGGGGAACTGGAACTTTCTACTTGAGCTTGAAGTAAATGAAGAAGGTCCTGATTTCTTTGGGTGATATGGTCACATTGAAATCACCTCTCACACCAATACCTGACCTCTTGACCCCTGAAACAGACAAACAAATAAAAACACTCGGACGTAGACAAAAAAAGAATTGTAAACGCAAAAGATGGTTCAGATTTCATAGGTGGTTAAAATCTCAAAACACTATAGCCTAATCAATTGAGAACTAAATTGACAGCTCCTGAATCTCAAAAGGTACACTGATAGTTACTTCTCTTATATCTTTTAACTTTGATGAAAGGTATTTATTCAGATGCGATATTTCCCTCCACCAAAGTTGAACTGAAGCTTCCCAAGCCTCTCACCTCTCCCTGGGTCTTCTGAAGTCTTCCACTTCCACCTCTGGAGGTCGGAGATATCCCAGGTTCCTGTGAGAGAGCGCTCCTCCACCGCTCCCACTTCTCCCATGCCCCGCAGCACTTCCTGTTTACACAGGAAATTGATTTTCAAAACAAACAGTGTAAATGGAGTAGTGACCACCAAATGTCAATCTATTTTTTCACTTAGTTTTGCATTTAGTACACACAAATAACTCTTATTTGACCTCAATATGATCGCAGTGTATATAGAGGTGTCATATTCATCTCATCCAGCTGTGTTTTCTGTTACCTTCATGTTAATTGTAGCCGGCTAAGAGAGAACCGGGTCTTCCCCCTTCTCATACAGATGCATGATCCTCAGTAGGACCCGATCGTAGTCCGGCTGTGTGGATCCAGGGGTACCTGTCTCTATGTTGTGGAGGTGCAGGGTGTGGTTGGAGCTGTAGACCCAGCCCGGGACACTGAATGTCAGCAGGTGGAGGTTGTCAGGCAGGACCACGGGGTGAAGCGGAGATCTGGTCCGAGGCTCCTTCCTCCAGGCCTTCTCTAGAGGGAGAGGTGGAATGGCAGTGCAGTGTAGGTATGAGACCATACATTGTGACAATGCATAGTATAGGTGAGCAAAAACGTGGTCGACTCCATTTGGGAACGTCTCAATTGTGTATTTGTTTTTAGAATGGATTAAACTTTATGGATTTCTAGGGAAAGTTTTAGTGGAAAGTAGCTGTGCGTGCTTTAAGCAGGTTGGTATTTACGGTCATGAATCTTGCCCTGGGAGGCAGCTCTGCAGAGTGGTCACAAACTGGCACAGCCATAAAGTCATAAAATCTGATTTTAAACCTAACCCTAGCCTTAACCTTAACCATACTGCTAACCCTAATAACGAATCCTAATCTTAAATTAAGATCAAAAAGCACATTTTGTTTTCATGAATGTTTACGATATAGGCAATTTTGACTTTGCAGCTGGACCATCTAGCGGAAAATCGCTCAGTTCTGCCTCCAGGACAAGATTCATGACATTAAAGGTCAACCTGCGAGCCTAGCCAGAGTAGTTAAATAGGAGAGCTATAAGGAGTGGACTCACGTGGCCTGTCGATGGGCATGACCACAGGTCTATGCTGCAGCTCTATCGCCTCCCTCTGGTAGAGAGAGGAGTTAGCAGTCAGGGAGCTCAGTGTCATCCACAGGACAGGCCTCACCACCGAGCTGTCGTTCAGGGTCAGGTTATAACCCAGGTTCCACTCCTGGTTGTTCCACAGACGTCGGTGGAGCATCACCTGGGACAAATACAGGGGGTTGTTTGTGTGTGTGTGTGTGTGTTTGTGTGTGTGTGTGTGTCATACCTAAACACACACTCACCTCCAGCTCTCCCTCCCTGTGGCTGGATGCACCATGAGCTCTCTCACTGAGGAGGAACAGTCTGCTAGAGTCATCTTCAATGTAGGCCGTTCGAACCATGGGGTAATAGTTCTGCAGTACACAGACACAGGAAGAAACACAAGCAATTGTCACAAAGTCCTGAACTGTAACCCAGGCCTGATTCACCAAAGGGAAAGCTGAGGAGACCAACCACCCAAACTCCCTGAGTAGGAAAACATCTTGAGGTGAACCAGGCTCATAAAGTGTAGGCCATCTTCCTCTGGCTGGCAAGGTACTGTGGAAGTTCAGAGTACATTTAACCATCGACACCAAACAGTCCTTAAATACAACCCACTCACTCTGGCAACATTATTATGGACGAACGTCCTGGAAGGCCTCTTCATCATCTGGTACCCATTGTCGTCAGTGAACAGAGTCCTGTTGTTCTTCAGGCTGGTCCTGGTCCTGAGGACAGCCTCGGTGTTGACCACCAGGGGGCCCAGCGAGTAGCTCTGCTCCAGCCTGTAACACAGCCTGCCCCTGGGGAAACCCTGTGGTACTCTGGTGGTGACCGAGTAGGTGTAGTCCTCATCCGCTTCCTCCCTGCGGACAGAACTCACTGTTAATGTGAGCCACCGAACATTAGACATGCACCTTACTAAGATGTAGCCTTGTTTGAGTGAGTGAGTGAGTGAGTGAGTGAGTGAGTGAGTGAGTGAGTGAGTGAGTGAGTGAGTGAGTGAGTGAGTGAGTGAGTGCACGCGAGAAAGAGAGAGAGGATAGAGGGAGGATAAAATAGATACAGTGAGGGAAAAAAGTATTTGATCCCCTGCTGATTTTGTACGTTTGCCCACTGACAAAGAAATGATCAGTCTATAAATTTAATGGTAGGTTTATTTGAACAGTGAGAGACAGAATAACAACAAAAAAATCCAGAAAAACGCATGTCAAAAATGTTATAAATGTATTTGCATTTTAATGAGGGAAATAAGTATTTGACCCCTCTGCAAAACATGACTTAGTACTTGGTGGCAAAACCCTTGTTGGCAATCACAGAGGTCAGACGTTTCTTGTAGTTGGCCACCAGGTTTGCACATATCTCAGGAGGGATTTTGTTCGACTCCTCTTTGCAGATCTTCTCCAAGTCATTAAGGTTTCGAGGCTGACGTTTGGCAACTCGAACCTTCAGCTCCCTCCATAGATTTTCTATGGGATTAAAGGTCTGGAGACTGGCTAGGCCACTCCAGGACCTTAATGTGCTTCTTCTTGAGCCACTCCTTTGTTGCCTTGGCCGTGTGTTTTGGGTCATTGTCATGCTGGAATACCCATCCACGACCCATTTTCAATGCCCTGGGTGAGGGAAGGAGGTTCTCACCCAAGATTTGACGGTACATGGCCCCGTCCATCGTCCCTTTGATGCGGTGAAGTAGTCCTGTCCCCTTAGCAGAAAAACACCCCCAAAGCATAATGTTTCCACCTCCATGTTTGACGGTGGGGATGGTGTTCTTGGGGTCATAGGCAGCATTCCTCCTCCTCCAAACACGGCGAGTTGAGTTGATGCCAAAGAGCTCCATTTTGGTCTCATCTGACCACAACACTTTCACCCAGTTCTCCTCTGAATCATTCAGATGTTCATTGGCAAACTTCAGACGGGCATGTATATATGCTTTTTTGAGCAGGGGGACCTTGCGGGCGCTGCAGGATTTCAGTCCTTCACGGCGTAGTGTGTTACCAATTGTTTTCTTGGTGACTATGGTCCCAGCTGCCTTGAGATCATTGACAAGATCCTCCCGTGTAGTTCTGGGCTGATTCCTCACCATTCTCATGATCATTGCAACTCCACGAGGTGAGATCTTGCATGGAGCCCCAGGCCAAGGGAGATTGACATTTCTTTTGTGTTTCTTCCATTTGCGAATAATCGCACCAACTGTTGTCACCTTCTCACCAAACTGCTTGGCGATGGTCTTGTAGCCCATTCCAGCCTTGTGTAGGTCTACAATCTTGTCCTTGACATCCTTGGAGAGCTCTTTGGTCTTGGCCATGGTGGATAGTTTGGAATCTGATTGATTGATTGCTTCTGTGGACAGGTGTCTTTTATACAGGTAACAAACTGAGATTAGGAGCACTCCCTTTAAGAGTGTGCTCCTAATCTCAGCTTGTTACCTGTATAAAAAGACACCTGGGAGCCAGAAATCTTTCTGATTGAGAGGGGGTCAAATACTTATTTCTCTTATTAAAATGCAAATAAATTTATAACATTTTTGACATGCGTTTTTCTGGATTTTGTTGTTGTTATTCTGTCTCTCACTGTTCAAATAAACCTACCATTAAAATTATAGACTGATCATTTCTTTGTCAGTGGGCAAACATACAAAATCAGCAGGGGATCAAATACTTTTTTCCCCTCACTGTAGCAGCTAGGGAAGGAGGGTACATGGAAACCAAAGACTGACAGAAAGGAGTTGTTGACATTCCCACCTGTAGAAGTACTGTCTGATCTCAGTGATGATCTTCCCAGGGACAATCTCCATCTTGACGGCCTTGTATGCCCTCACTGCAGAGCCGTTAGCACTGAAGATGTAGTTATCAGAGATGGGCCCTGCGCTGACATTCCCATTGACCTGGTACTCCCAGAAATCCTGACTCATTCTCACCGTTCTCTTCTCATGCCTGTCAGGGTCACAGAAAGTTCACAGGGGGCATTGTTGACGTAACGCCTGGGCTGCGTTCAATAGGAAAACGTTGTGGAACGTTCAGTAAAATAAAACATGCTTCTCTGACATGTAGAAGAAATCACGTCAGCTCTATTAACTACATTTCTATCTGCAGCGTTCCACAACGTTCGCCTGTTTAATGTGACCCCGATGTGAATGTTGAATATAACTACCTGTCGGTGATGCTATGCAGTAGGTTAGTATCCTGGTCCAACATGATCTTATAACATTCATTCAGAACCGGTAAGAGTCTCCTTCCTGTCTTCAACCACTGTGAAACATTTCGTCTATTGAACGACACGACCCAGGCATGGTGGGTCACGAGGCCCTCTTCACCCGGCTTCTCTGAGAACTTGATGAGGTACTTCCTGTGTTGGAGACCCCCAAGGTCCACCACGATGAACAGGTCATAGGTCTTGTTGGAGTCAGCTGAACTCTGGGTCTGTTGGGAGCAGAGAGATGCGGGCCGTGTTCATTGGACACCAAACAGAAGACAACAGATAAACAGGGAGGGAATACCTGGACTTGTCCAATAAGAAACATTCATTTTCATCTTCCGTTGCGAACTGTTTTTCGCTGCATGCCCAATGAACACAATCATGATTAGCTGAAAACTGGGTTTGTTTAGAAGGTATGATGTCAATGGAACTGCAGATATACACATGGCTTTTATGTAATATAAGGGCGACTCATTGTCCTCCTACATGTTTAGCTGGATAAATCAACCATGTATTTCCACACTACCTGCGCAGGCACGGCCTGTCCTTGGTCGTCAAACACCGTTGCCATGGGGAAGGTTACCGTGACGTTGATGATGGTGGTGGTGTTCCATGCCAGGGGGTTGTATACAATGATGTGCTGTTCCTGGTCCTGATGGGAGCCTGCAATTACACTTATTATCAAATTATCATTGATTTATATTTAAAAAAATACCCATGTTGTAGTTGATGAAGATAGTTATAAGATTATGCCTTGGACCAAGCGGAGCCTTGGGCCTTGTCAGAATACATCCTTTTGTACCCCCTTCCTTGATGTGTAATCACTGATCTGTAGTGTGCGATTGGATAAGTGAAAACACGCTTCCCATCCTACTACTTTAACACATCCACTCCTCTGAGATCATGTCAAAGGAAGGAAGGATGCATTTTTCAATTATTAATGATTCTTTTTCAAATACATGACTTTACCCTTGCTCTGAGAGTCTTGTCTATAGAAGGCTTCAGAGTTGCTAGCGGTGCCCAGGGCCTGGGGTAGGAGGAAGAGGGCAGCCAGGAGTTCCTCTACTCCCATCATAGCCTGGGTCAGGTGCTCTATGTACATGTCAGCCACCTTGGGAGACTCTGTCCCTGTGATCCCGTCATGGTGCTGCACCTGCAGATAAAACAGAGGGATAACAAGATGAAAACAGTCCTTATCTATTTCAAATAATTCATTTTGTGGGTCTTTTATTTCTAAATGTGTGTGTCAGAAATGGGATATGAGAATGTTTAATCACTGGGTTACAATGATAGGTACTATTAATACACAATGAATCACAATCAATCAGTGAGTATTTTGATCAGGCACCTCAGAGACAGCCCAGCGGAGGGCCTTCAGTTTCTTCAGGGCCTCTTCTTTAGGGACCGGTCCATCTGGGTAGCTGACCCGGTACCGGGTGAATAGAGTCTCTGCAGCATGCAGCTGCGAACTAGCTCTCCTGGCTATCCCCTTGGAATTATGTGAGAAAAGCATTTTTCGGCCCTTGGCTTCATAGCAGTTTTTACTCCTACATGTTTTGAGTGTGCCAACTCTTGGTCATTGGAACCATTGATATATACATTTTATTATACAAGTTTTATTCATATTCCATTTATATGTTTGAAAAATATAATAGATAAGAACATTTATCGAAAAACCCACCAGTGGAGTAAGGAAGGAAGTCCTCACTTCCCCTCATATCCCAGGTGAGATTTGATTGGTGGACAGCCTGGAAGTACTCGCTGAGGGTGGCGTACTGGACTGTCACTCCAAACTCCTTGCTGTTCTGGTTGATTTATTCCACTATGGGATCCATGTTGGCAAACTGCACAGAGGAGTTGTAGAACTGCTTGTCACAACCCTATGGAGTGAAATAACAGGAGAAACATATATTGATAAATGGTGAAGTTACTAGAAAGAACACTAATTAACGACTTTCCTGATCTCTGTATATCTATGGCTCTATGTTGACTCACCCAGGGCCAGAGGACATGGTTTGTCCTGAACCACGCTGCCCTCTGCTGGATGTTCTGCACCATGGTCTTGGCATAGGAGTACAGCGTCTCTTTGGTGACAGGCAGGCTCATGTTGGGGTAGATGCCATTTTTAGGGGGGTCAGGGAACAGGGCCACACCATTCCAATAGAAACCAGAGCTGAGAGAGAACAACTGATTAATTTCACTGAGACAAACATGTGCTTGTAATCTATTAAGAGCCTATGGTGATAGGCAAAATGGATCAAATTGAGATTTTTGTTGATCTATAGCCGTGGTCAAAAGTTTTGAGAATGACACAAGTATTGGTCTTCACAAAGTTTGCTGCTTCAGTGTTTTTAGATATTTTTGTCAGATGTTACTATGGTATAATGAAGTATAATTACAAGCATTCCATAAGTGTCAAAGGCTTTTATTGACAATTACATTAAGTTTATGCAAAGAGTCAATATTTGCAGTGTTGACCCTTCTTTTTCAAGACCTCTGCAATCCGCCCTGGCATGCTGTCAATTAACTTCTGGGCCACATCCTGACTGATGGCAGCCCATTCTTGCATAATCAATGCTTGGAGTTTGTCAGAATTTGTGGGTTTTTGTTTGTCCACCCACCTCTTGAGGATTGACCACAAGTTCTCAATGGGATTAAGGTCTGGGGAGTTTCCTGGCCATGGACCCAAAATGTCGATGTTTTGTTCCCCGAGCCACTTAGTTATCACTTTTGCCTTATGGCAAGGTGCTTCATCATGCTGGAAAAGGCATTGTTCGTCACCAAACTGTTCTTGGATGGTTGGGAGAAGTTGATCTCTGAGGATGTGTTGGTACCATTCTTTATTCATGGCTGTGTTCTTAGGCAAAATTGTGAGTGAGCCCACTCCCTTGGCTGAGAAGCAACCCCACACATGAATGGTCTCAGGATGCTTTACTGTTGGCATGACACAGGACTGATGGTAGCTCGCACCTTGTCTTCTCCGGACAAGGTGTTTTCCGGATGGCCCAAACAATCTGAAAGGGGATTCATCAGAGAAAATGACTTTACCCCAGTCCTCAGCAGTCCAATCCCTGTACCTTTTGCAGAATATCAGTCTGTCCCTGATGTTTTTCCTGGAGAGAAGTGGCTTCCTCGCTGCCCTTCTTGACACCAGGCCATCCTCCAAAAGTGTTTGCCTCACTGTGTGTGCAGATGCACTCACACCTGCCTGCTGCCATTCCTGAGCAAGCTCTGCACTGGTGGTGCCCCGATCCCACAGCTGAATCAACTTTAGGAGACGGTCCTGGCGCTTGCTGGACTTTCTTGGGCGCCCTGAAGCCTTCTTCACAACAATTGAACCTCTCTCCTTGACGTTCTTGATGATACGATAAATGGTTGGTTTAGGTGCAATCTTACTAGCAGCAATATCCTTGCCTGTGAAGCCCTTTTTGTGAAAAGCAATGATGATGGCACGTGTTTCCTTGCAGGTAACCATGGTTAACAAAGGAAGAACAATGATTTCAAGCACCACACTCCTTTTAAAGCTTCCAGTCTGTTATTCTAACTCAATCAGCATGACAGAGTGATCTCCAGCCTTGTCCTCGTCAACACTCTCACCTGTGTTAACGAGAGAATCACTGACATGATGTCAGCTGGTCCTTTTGTGGCAGGGCTGAAATGCAGTGGAAATGTTTTTTGGGGATTAAGTTCATTTTCATGGCAGAGGGACTTTGCAATTAATTGCAATTCATCTGATCACTTCATAACATTCTGGAGTATATGCAAATTGCCATCATAAAAACTGAGGCAGCAGACTTTGTGAAAATTTATATTTGTGTCATTCTCAAAACGTTTGACCACGACTGTACTCTACAAACCAATTTGGAGTCTTAATTCAATATCAGCCTGTAGGGGTAATTGTAAGAGAGTAGGATATGCTAGGAGAGTTATGACATGGAAAATGGTGAGAGGGGAAAGGATATATATGTAGGAGACCTGTTAGAGAAAGGCAGGTAAGATGGAGTACAGTAGCTGAACTGGTCCATGGTGTGAGTGAAGATCTCTTGCTGCTCTTTCAAGGAGGGGGAGCCTCTCCAAACAAACTGGAGTTTCTGCTCCAGACATAAAGACCATGACAATAAGTTATTGTAAATATAGTGTAAACATTACTGAAGCACAGTTGGTAGAGCATGGTGCTTGCAACACCAGGATAGTGAGTTCGATTCCCGGGACCAGGCTGTAGCTGAAACTATGGTGACTACCATACCTTGCTCTTCTGCATGTCGTCTTTGAGGTCATAGTCGATATGCGAGATGAGGTGGGCATGGAACCCAGCCAGGGCAAAGAGGACAGGGGTGGTGGCGGAGGCTCCAAACGGGTCCACGTGCCACGAGAACCGGGGACGCACCCCAAACGTCTCGTACAGGAACCCATGGCCCTCTGTAATGACAGTGTGTGTGTGAGTGTGTGTGTGTGTGTGTGTGTGTGTGTGTGTGTGAGTGAGAGAGAGAGAGAGAAAGAGAGAGAGAGAGAGTCCATGAGTGTTTAAAGTAAACAACAAAACAAATGTTCTACATCAAGTATGAAACCACTTTTACCCGTCAGCTGCAGTACCTCATCATCTAGATCGGTCACAGCTTCATCATGCATCACCTGTCCCCCGATGATGAACTCAAGTCGACTCTCCTTCAGTAGCTGTCGCACCTGGGGGGGAGGGAGATAGGCGAATCAACACAAAGTCAAACAAAGATAAGAGGGGGGGTTGTATAAGACAGTTGTAATGAAAATCATCATCCTGTTGTATGGTGTCCTGTCAGTTCTACAGCCATCTGAATAGAGATCGTGACCCCGGCCCGCCATAACCAACAACAGCCACACATTGTGTCTCCGCAACAGTTTTATCACCAAGCAATCAACCCAACACACAAATTGCTTTCCTGAACACAACGGAGACTTAAACTTGACCAGTTGTTTTGTCCCCATTCAAGAGTGCCAGTAATTGGCAACATTTATCCCCCTTATTACTATGGGAACTGGGGTTGAAAGACAGAGAAGCGGAGGTATTGAGAAGCATCAGGATTTATTTGTTATGTGGGCAGCTTGTCTCTCCCTTTTCTGTTTCCCTTCCTCCTTGTTTTGTCCCCTCTTTTTCTGTTGTATGTGTGTTTGTCCCCTTTATGTGGGTGTGTCTGGAGTGGAGCAGGGGGCGTGCTCAGGATCTGCCTCTCCTGTGCAGCTGCGGGTTGTTTCCAGTGATTCCTGCCTACGCAGCTGCATCCTATTCTCTCATCAACCTGCACTACTTATTCCTGGGCATGGCTCTCCACCGGCGCCAGATCGTTGTTCTTACCAGAGCGGTAACTTGGCTCACCAGTAAAGTTATTTTGTCTTTGTCTTCAGCCTGGCTCTCCACTCTCCTTAACCTGTCGTTTGTTTTGTCTTCAGTTCAGACATACCTCCCAACCTGCCTGCCTTCCTGCCTGTCGGTCTGCCTGCCTGCCTGCCTGCCTGCCTGCCTGCCTGCCTCAGCCTCTCCTTCCTCCGGAGCCGACTAGCCCACTCTGTTCCTTTACTTCAGTTGTTTTTGGACTAAGACAATTTGAACTTTTATTAAAATATTTTTGTTTCTTCCACTCCCTTTGTCGTGTTGGTTTCTCTGAGTGCTGGGTTGAACCATAGCCTTAACAGAACGATCTGGCCATGGACCCAACAGAGAAACAGCACGGGGCAAACAAAGACAGCTTCCAACAAGCTATCCAGGCTCAAGGAACGTTGCTAGGACAGCATGACCAGTTGATTCGGACTCTTGTGGAAGATAATCATCAACTACTGAACCAGGTGACTCAGTTAACTACACACGTCTCTAAATTGTCTGTTATCAGTTCTCCATCTCTCTCTGACCCCCAGTTTGATGCACCCCAAGTTGTTTCCTCGGACACTAGGCAGGCTTCGTTCCGTCGGGAACCCCCTGTCACGTCGCCTGAACCGTTCAATGGAGAATTGGACAAGTGCCGGGGATTTTTGCTTCAGTGTGACTTGATTTTTCGGCAGAGACCACTGTCGTTTTCTACTGATTCATCTAAGGTACATTATGTTCTGGGGCTGTTAAGAGGGAAAGCTCTGGTTTGGGCTGAGGCTGTGTGTTCAGATCAAACTTTGACTGGATTGACTTTTGCTGATTTCTCTGCTAAATTGAAGACTGTTTTTGACCATCCTGACCATGTGGGTAATTCCTCCAAGATACTTTTTAATTTGAGGCAGGGTTCTAACAGTGTGGCGGAGTACTCTATTGAGTTCTGGACGTTGGCAGCGGACTCCAAGTGGAACAATGTGGCACTTCAAGGAGCATTTCTAAACGGTTTGAATGAAGCCATTAAGGATTAACTGGCTGCTCGTGATGAGCCACATGATTTACATTCTCTCGTTTCCCTGTCCATCAAGCTAGACAATCGGTTGCGGGAGAGGCGTCGGGAGAGAGGCGATCGGCCACATCTAGGAGGACGAGTTCCCCAGCCTCCAACCACTCGAGTCTCGCCTCTCCGGAGTCGGCAGCTTCTTGTTCCTGATTCCATCCCGAGCACAGAGGAGGAACCTATGCAAGTGGGTCGAGCTCGACTACCTCCAGCTGAGCGGCAACGGCGCCTCCAGGCGGGTGAGTGCCTGTACTGTGGAGACGCCACACACATTCTGGCTACATGCCCTAAGCGGCCAAAAGACAAGGCTCGCTCGTAACGGTGGGTCTACTTGCGAGCCCAGAGTTAGATCCTGAACCCATCATTCCCCGATTACAAGTACCTGTAACCTTACGTTTCCAGAGTCATTCCCTGCCACTCTCAGCTCTCATAGACTCAGGTGCAGAAGATAACTTTATTAGCCACCAGTTCGTTACACAAGCTCGTATCCCCATGGAGCCACTACCTACCCCCATCCGGGTCACAGCCCTTGATGGGCGCCTCCTCGCGGAGATAACTCATCAAACCACCCCCGTTTCCCTAGTGATTTCTGGCAATCATTGTGAAAGCATTCAGCTAAGAGTTATGTCTGGCTCAGCTACCTCCCTAATCCTTGGCTTCCCCTGGTTGGCTCTTCACAACCCACAAATTGATTGGACACGTCACACCATTCTCAGTTGGAGCACTAACTGCCATTCCGAGTGCCTGAGGTCAGCGGTTCCCCCCACTAAGTGTAACCCAACTCCTCCCTCAGCTCCTCTTGATCTGTCATCTGTCCCCAAAGAATACCATGACTTAGCGGAGGTTTTCAGTAAGGACAAGGCTCTGTCTCTACCACCACATAGGCCTTATGATTGCCCTATTGAACTGCTTCCTGGTGCTCCCTTGCCCTCTAGTCGGTTATACAATCTGTCCCGACCGGAAAGAGAGGCAATGGAGCAGTACATTGGTGATTCTCTGGTCTCGGGCATAATCCGTCCCTCGTCGTCTCCTTTGGGTGCAGGTTTCTTTTTCGTGGAAAAGAAGGACAAGTCGTTACGCCCCTGTATCGATTTCAGGGGTTTAAACAACATAACTGTTAAAAACAAGTATCCCCTTCCACTCATCAACTCAGCTTTTGAACCTCTGCATGGCGCCACAGTGTTTTCCAAGCTCGACCTCAGGAATGCTTATCACCTTGTCCGAATCCGAAAGGGAGATGAGTGGAAAACCGCTTTCAACACTCCACTGGGACATTTTGAGTATTTGGTCATGCCCTTTGGGCTTTCAAATGCCCCTGCGGTTTTCCAAGCCATGGTGAACGATGTTCTTAGGGATTTTTTGAACCGTTTTGTCTTTGTATACCTGGATGATATTCTTGTTTTTTCCAAGTCACCCGAGGAGCATGAGTCACACGTCCGTCAAGTCCTTCAACGGCTCTTGGAGAACAAGCTGTACGTCAAAGCAGAGAAGTGTGAGTTCCACAAACAGTCTACATCGTTCCTTGGATTCATAATTGAGAGCGGGCAGGTGAAGGCGGACCCCGAGAAGATCCGGGCAGTGACGGAATGGCCCACACCCACCACCCGTAAGCAACTTCAACGATTTTTGGGCTTTGCTAACTTCTACCGTAGATTCATTAAGGGTTTTAGTAGAGTGGTGGCACCCCTTACAAGACTCACATCTCCTAAAGTCCCTTTTCGGTGGTCCCCTGAGGCGGAGCAGGCGGTAGGGGTTTTGAAGGAACTGTTTTCCACCTCCCCCGTGTTGATACACCCCAATACCTCTCTGCAGTTTGTTGTGGAGGTGGACGCGTCGGACTCAGGTGTGGGAGCAGTCCTCTCCCAGCGCTCCCCCACTGACCAAAGGCTTCACCCCTGTGCTTTCTTCTCCAAGAAATTGTCACCCACAGAACGGAATTACGACGTTGGAAACCGGGAACTGCTGGCGGTCAAGCTTGCACTGGAAGAATGGCGGCACTGGCTGGATGGAGCTGAATTGCCGTTTGTGGTCTGGACTGACCACAAAAACTTGGCTTACATCCAAGCCACTAAGAGACTCAACTCACGCCAAGCCAGATGGGCCCTGTTTTTTAGTAGGTTTAACTTTATTCTTACATACAGACCGGGGTCAAGAAATGTTAAACCAGATGCTTTGTCCCGCCAGTTTGCTGACCCTTCGGAGACCAGCGAGCCTGAGGCAGTCCTGCCTTCCTCATGCGTCGTGGCGGCTGTTCAGTGGGAGATCGAGTCTCTTGTGAAGACTGCACTTGCCACGGACCCGGGACCGGGTGATGGACCTCCCAACCTACTCTTTGTTCCCGAGACGGTCCGGTCTCAGGTGTTGCAGTGGATTCACACCTCCCGTTTTGCTGGTCACCCTGGGATGAGACGCACGTTGACGCTGCTTAGGAGACATTTTTGGTGGCCTTCAATGGAAACTGACGTTCGGGCTTTTGTGGCAGCCTGTTCAACCTGTGCTCGGGGCAAAGCCTCCCATCAGTCCCCTTCGGGGCTGCTGCTACCCCTCCCAGTTCCCAGCCGTCCCTGGTCCCACATTGCCATGGATTTTGTCACCGGCCTACCCAAGTCTGAAGGTAATGATACTATACTTACCATTGTGGACAGATTCTCTAAATCTGTCCACTATATAGCATTACCAAAATTACCGTCTGCCAGTGAGACAGCGGACCTCCTAGTCCAACATGTATTCCGTCCCCATGGAATACCTGTGGACATCGTATCTGATAGAGGCCCACAGTTTACTTCCCGTGTTTGGAAGGGTTTCTGTTCTGCTTTGGGTGCTTCCGTTAGTCTGTCCTCAGGGTTTCATCCCCAGACCAACGGTCAAACAGAAAGAGCCAATCAAAACCTCGAAGCAACCCTTCGTTGTGTGGCTGCTCAACATCCATCATCCTGGGCTAAACATCTGCCCTGGATAGAGTACGCCCACAACTCCCTCACCGCCTCTGCCACCGGTCTTTCACCCTTCGAGGTTACCATGGGTTATCAACCCCCTCTGTTTCCTGCTCAGGAGAAGGAATTGGCTGTTCCTTCGGTTCAGGAGAACCTCCGCCGCTGCCAGAGAGTGTGGAGCGACGCTCGGGAAGCATTGCTTCGGACCACCGACAGGAACAAGACAACAGCGGATAGGAGCAGGACTCCCGCACCTGTGTTTCATCCTGGTCAAGAGGTTTGGCTGTCATCTAAGAACGTACCTCTTCGTACCAAATCACGCAAGCTGTCTCCTCGGTACCTGGGTCCGTTTGTGGTGGAGTCCATTATTAACCCCGCTGCGGTTCGTTTGAAGTTGCCTTCAGCCATGAAGATACACCCTACCTTCCACGTCTCCCAACTGAAACCTGTGTCCTCCAGCCTTTTGTGTCCGCCGGCTGATCCACCTCCACCTGTTCGCCTCATTGATGACCATCCGGCCTACACCGTCAGTAGGCTCCTGGACTCTCGGAGGCGGGGTAGGGGTCTCCAATACCTAGTCGATTGGGAAGGTTATGGACCAGAGGAGAGGTCTTGGGTCCCTAAGCGTTTTGTGTTGGATCCTCAGCTGATCACGGACTTCCATCACGACAACCCTGACAGGCCTGGTGGGTCGCCAGGTGGCGACCATTGAGGGGGGGGTACTGTTATGTGGGCAGCTTGTCTCTCCCTTTTCTGTTTCCCTTCCTCCTTGTTTTGTCCCCTCTTTTTCTGTTGTATGTGTGTTTGTCCCCTTTATGTGGGTGTGTCTGGAGTGGAGCAGGGGGCGTGCTCAGGATCTGCCTCTCCTGTGCAGCTGCGGGTTGTTTCCAGTGATTCCTGCCTACGCAGCTGCATCCTATTCTCTCATCAACCTGCACTACTTATTCCTGGGCATGGCTCTCCACCGGCGCCAGATCGTTGTTCTTACCAGAGCGGTAACTTGGCTCACCAGTAAAGTTATTTTGTCTTTGTCTTCAGCCTGGCTCTCCACTCTCCTTAACCTGTCGTTTGTTTTGTCTTCAGTTCAGACATACCTCCCAACCTGCCTGCCTTCCTGCCTGTCGGTCTGCCTGCCTGCCTGCCTGCCTGCCTGCCTCAGCCTCTCCTTCCTCCGGAGCCGACTAGCCCACTCTGTTCCTTTACTTCAGTTGTTTTTGGACTAAGACAATTTGAACTTTTATTAAAATATTTTTGTTTCTTCCACTCCCTTTGTCGTGTTGGTTTCTCTGAGTGCTGGGTTGAACCATAGCCTTAACATTATT
Organism: Coregonus lavaretus; assembly: GCF_964263955.1. Lineage (NCBI taxonomy): Eukaryota > Metazoa > Chordata > Actinopteri > Salmoniformes > Salmonidae > Coregonus > Coregonus lavaretus. The sequence continues at coordinate 61,049,236 of NC_139994.1, forward strand.
AACATTTAGGAGGGGGAGGAACTGAATGTAATATACTACTTGGGTTCTAATGGGGAATATGTCATGCATGGAATTGAACTGAGAGTACTAAATTAGTGGATACAGGAAATGAGAACAAACAAACAAAATAACTGTAAAGAGTTCCAACAGTCGCTAATGAAAGACAGAGCGAGCATGGAGGCATGTTGCTTCTGTTGTGGGTGAAGTTTTCAAATCAAATTGGCGTAGTCCATCCATTCCGGATTCTCACTGACCACCGGAATTTGGAGCACATATGGACAGCGAAACGGATGAACTCTCGTCAAGCCAGGTGGGCCCAATTTCTTACTTGATTTCAATTCATTCTGTCCTATCGCCCAGGATCCCAGAATGTGAAAGCCGACGCACTCTCCAGGATGCACCATACCGGAGAAAGGAAGGATCTGGGGGGTCCGATCCTGCCCTCGTCTCTCATCGTTGCACCTGTCGTTTGGGATGTGGACGAAGACATCCGCCTGGCAGCTCAGGAGGACCCAGTGCCTGCCAACGCCCCTCCGGGGCGCGTGTATGTACCCACCTGTGTCTGTGACCGCCTGCTGATCTGGGCGCACACCACCCTTACGGCAGGGCACTCTGGTATTACGCGCACCCTGCATTCTCTAGCCCAAAAATAGTGGTGGCCCACCTTGGCTTCTGATGTCTCCCGCTACGTCAACTCCTGTTCCGTATGTGCCCAAACGAAGACACCTCGGAACGCCCCGGCAGGCAAACAGGTTTACTGAGTCTACTGAGCGCACCACCTCGGCAACACCGGAATGGAAACCCAACGCACCCTAATCACCTCCAGCGCACCTGCACCTCATCATCTCATCACAATTACCTTTACATTTTAGTCATTTAGCAGACGCTCTTATCCAGAGCAACTTACAGTTAGTGAGTGCATACATTTTCATACTGCCCCCCCGTGGGAAACGAACCCACAACCCTGGCATTGCAAGCACCATGCTCTACCAACTGAGCTACTGTCGTATCGGGTGAATGGTGGCAATTATTGCTGATGAACAAAGGAGTCCGCTCATACTGAACTTAGATCATAAGGTTTATTCATATCACAAGCTTCAGCATAAGTGACAGGTGACATGCCCACCCGGAGAGCGACGCCTCAGAATGGCCGCTCTGCCCTCTCCTTCGTTTTTCCCCCAGTATATATAATCTCCCCAAGATGTGGGTGGCTCCCTCTACTGTCCAACTTCCTGTCTGTTGTATGTGGCGTTACACTAAAACATTCCCTCTTGATACTAAAATCAACATTCTTTCAGTTCCACTTAAAAACATTTAACAAAGGCATAATCCCAATACACGACATTTCCCCCCTTCGAGACTAAACAGTCTCGAAAACAAACAGAATAGGATTATGACAAGTAACAATTTATCTTATTGAGTATCTTTAACATTAAACCAAAAACATTCTTCTCTAGAGTGTAAATACCTTTCTATGAAATAACTGTTTATGAAGTGTGAATACATTACTATGAAATATGAACAAATCTTTATGGAGTGTAAGAGCGAAAAACTGTCCGGCAACCTTCGTTCCAAATCCATCCATCAATCAAGACAGTAAAATTCTCTCACGGTCCCTCTGCCCCAGGCAACCACCTCGGTACTCCCGATAAACTCATAAACAATGTAAATGCATTTGAAACTATGATGCAATTAAATACACATGTAAGCCCCTGCAAACAAAATCCTATCCAAAAAATATCCACTCTAAGGCTGGTCAACCCATTGGACCCTACAGTGGACCTCTCCCTGCCTAGACTCCCTGTCCCTAAGCATTCACGAAATAAACAAAAACATCTAAGATCCTCACATGTATTCAATAACATCAAATATCATTCTACAAAAAGTAATACGTAAGGCTATGACACAAATTATGTATTACACATCAAATATGTCTATATTTCATTGCAGACACTGGAATGTAGTCCACTACACTTCATCTCCCCGTAGTCTCCTCTTCCAATGCATTGTTGATGATGGAATCGGTATCTCTCCACACCCTCCTTGTTCCATCTCCTCCAGTCATTCTCCTTTCATATTGTCCTTTCACATTGTCCTTGTTTGAGTATTTCAATCTCCACATGTCCCCCAAATGCTTCTGAAAGAAAAGAAAAGACCAAACAGTATCTTTTGCAAAACAACACTTTCAAATTGAACATCAATATCAACTAAGAATATAGAAATGATATATAAATGATGTATGAATCACATTAAATGATAGAATAATGAACTAGGATAATTATTCATTCATACACTTCCCCCCTTTGATTCATAAAATCATACCAAAATCACCCTAATATTGAAAAAAAAAATGAAAAATGATCAAAACATCAAAAATGATATTTATCCATTCAGTTCCACTTGTCCATCTTCCTCCAGATCAGGAACAGTCAACACCGGTATCTGAGTGTTGTCTCCAGGCATCACTCTCCAACCTATCTCAATATCATAGCTTTCTCAAAGGTCAGTAACAAATTACAAACATCACACACAGTGCTATCAAAGCTGCCATTAAATGTAACCCATCACTGCCCCTACTGGCCTACCTGATCTTGCAACCAAGTCTTCGCTGACCATCCAGCTCCCTCAGATCTCCCAAATGCATCCCTTATATTCTTCAATGCATATATAACCCTAGTGATAATATCTGAACTATCTGGACTCAAAGTATAACTAATATTATCAATATGATCTTCCCAAATGTTACACCATACCATGGAAAAAGTCCCCCCTTCTCTATTGGATTTATCCTTCAATGATAGGCTTGAAGACTATGACATGCCTCCATGTCTTTTTCATCCTATTTCCAACCCTAGATTTATCTGTGTCCGGTGGTACCCCTCTTTTAATGGTAGAAACCTCATATGGAAGCTTCAACGTTGACATGTAACAACATCCTATCCATCAATAGGGTAAGAATATATATGCTTTATCACCATAAACCCTCAAAATATCTCTAAAATTCCCAATAGTCACATTGTCAGGCAAAAGCTAATATTTTAACCATCAAAGTCCTGCTCTTCTTACTAACTGGAACATAAAAAGTAACATTATATTTCTCATTACTACCCTTAAGGTCATGCTTACCCAAAGTTATCATATAATAATCACAATCTGATATTCCCATAAACATACCATTTACATCATCTGTTTTATTAGAACAAAAACAACTTTTAGCCCTCACTGCTTTCACCTCCAATGTTCAGGGTTTGCTGTTACCTGAGTTTCCTTCCCATCTAACAAATGCACACAAGTTAATTCACTTAACCCAATACCACCTAACCCTAGGCTTAAACAAATGTTTTGACAACGACATTATTTTATCTGTTACTGATTGTTGTTGCTGATACAACAGCCATGACAAAGCATAAGATTGACACATACTTGATAGAGGTCGAGCGACCGTCTCTAACATGTTTGTCTGGAATTCTCAACAGACATGGACCCTCAAGATTCCTCCCTGATATTACAGAATGAGCTGCTGGAACCTGCCCATCTATCTCTAATTTTCACAACAGAAGAATCAAACCACTCCCTTTAGTTTCTCTCTTCCCTAACGAGCGGTACTGATCAGATACCTCTCCTTGTCTGTCATTAAAATCAAAGACCTCATCCTGTACCTCCATGATGAATCTATATTCTCTCTACTACTATCTGTTCTCCTATTTTAACCCTATTCGTACTATCATTGACAGCACTCTCCATCCGTAACATAAACCCTGAGTCCTTCTTGCGACCCCCTTTAATTTCAGAAAAGTTGTTGTCGGTGTCATACTTCCTACATTTGCTATTGCCATCGTATCATTAATCCCTTATATACTCTGTGTATTATTTATTGTTGGAGTGACTACTGTAATAAACTTATCCTGAACTCCTTCGGTGACTGCGGAAGCTTCAACAGACTTCAAATCTTCCATTATAAGCGTCACTTTACGAATTACATAGCCCTTTAACCAATAATTCTTAACCGGAACAAATTCTAATGCTTGCACTAGATAAGTATACTTCTTCTCCAGAATTATCTCTCCATGTGGGAGGAACGTCCCCATCCTAACCCTAATAAGTATTTTTCCTCTAAAATTGATGCTGGAGCTATTGGTTCCCTTATAATCAAATGCGATATATTTATGGCCTTAATAACTATCAATGTTGAAAGAGTTAAATGGCTTCTCACTGTTGTTATAATAGACTGAAGTGTTGATGTCATTATTGTTACTTCATCCATTTTCCCCAAAGATTCGAAGTCTTTGCTTGTACTTCCATCTATCACCACTAGTGTCACTTTTTCCCAACTCTCAGTCCTACCTGTAATCCCTGACTTTCAAACTTTTGATTATAAAAAATACACCTATAATTACCTTGATCTCCCTACTCTAAAGTGTCCTTCACCATTGTTCTCTCTCTTACTACTAACTTTGAAACTTAGCTTACTGTCTTAGAGTTCCTTCAACCTAGTTCTCCTAACTTATTTTCATCTAATCTTTTCTCCTATCCTTTAAAAACCTTTTCCACTGATTTATTCACAAAATCCCTTTACCACCAATTTTTAGAATATGTGATTGGGAAAGTCCCCACCTGCTTCTGACTTCTTTACACACAGACTTGGCAAACGACTAAACACCTTTTAGCCTAGCCTGAAATCCCTTGGTGTAAGAATGTAACCCAGAATAACAGTCACCCCTTTTAACTTTATTTTTCAGACAGATTGTCTAATAGGCAGTCTAATAGATTATCATCCTTCCTATGATATTATCTTTTGAAGCAAATATGATTCCCAAAAACCCTACTTTTATATCTTCTACCAGACAGCCGTTTAATGTACATCTTATTGTACAATTCAATTTAAACAATGCATCTCTTCCCAACACTGCAATAGGTATATGTTATAATATTAATATGTCTATTTTAATTTCTCCTTGAGTTCTATAGCAGAGCTCAATTGGTTCCCTAAGAGTAATTAACTGTTTTATTACCTCAAATCCCTATCCTAATTAGTTAATTTTACATAGTGAGATGTTTAACCTCTTTAGGCTGAACACAGATAAAAGCTTTTACACTATTCACTATCACTTCTCATAGTCCTCTGGTTTTACTTCAATTGTTAGATATTTTCTCTTATTCTCTAATCGGTGCTATCAGCTGACACCCCCCTTCGTATCTTCTAGGCACTAACAGGTGATCTTGACTGGCCTCTGTATCTTCCTTAAAAATGTTCTCTGTTGTTTCCTCCTGGCCCATTGCACTCACAGGTAAAGTGACCAACCTGTCCATAATTATAACAGTCTTCTGAAAGTTGCTGGAAGTGTAGCTGAAATCTTCCTCCTCCTTCTAAGCCTGCTCGTCCTCTTCCTCTCCAATTCTGTGTCTGTCCAGAAACTGGCTGTGGATATGAAACACCTGGTACCCCCCTTGGCTGGTACATTGCATTTGATATTGTTCAGTTGAAGCTGTAACAGTGATTGTTGATTTGGTTCACTCTGATTCTTCATAACCAAAGCTTCTCTTCTCCACCAGTTGTATGATTGAGTTCTCTGAGAGTTTCTTGATCCTGTTCTTTCTTGCTGTTGACATATCAGGATTCTTCAAAAGCTTATATTCTAAGTTCTGTCCTCGAAATATAATCTTCCATCATCTTCTTACTTTTCTTCAGCTGCTTGGCCTCAATGTATTCTTCTCCTCCAATTCTTGGAATCCTTTTCTCAGCAGGTTTTCTCCTTCTGTATCTTCATCCTCATCTTTCCGAACCTCATTCTTCTCTTAGTTTCCAGACATCTCGGTTTTTCTTCCTTCTGGAGTTTTGGATTCATCTTTCTGGTCGTTTCTGCTTGTCCTCTATCTATTATTTGTTCATCTCCATCTCTGATGCAATAATCACCCTCCTGGATGATCCCTGGAAGCTGAGGATAAACATCCCTAAGCTCTACTTCCTTCTCATAAGGTGGGTGTCTTTTTGCTGAATCCGTATGTGAGAAAGGTGTACTAACTTCTGCCATTAGTTTTCCTGTCGCCTTTTCTTCCTTTAGCATTTTCTCTATACCTTTATCTTATCACTGGAATCTTTTATCAGTTTTTGTTTGAGAATGAAGGGCAACTTTTGTTTCATTTGCCGGATAACCTAGCAATACTCTAGTTAAAGGGTTACTATTTTGTACTATATCAATCGGTGTAATTACTTTTATAGCCTTGCTGTCCTTTCTCCCCATTGAAACTACCCTTTTATATTCCTTTATTATGAATTATCTTATTTTAGACTATATAGCCTATGGCTTTCTTACCACAACCCATCAGGAAAGTAAATGTAAGTTAGTCAACTTTAAAGCAATCCCAAAAACAAAGCCTTTTAACCTTACAACACTACAATTCCCATAAACAATTATCTTAATTTTACAGAATAATGTCAGTCCTTGATTCCCAACACAACTCCAATCAACCCCAGTGATGCACATAGCCTCCAAAATGCAATTTTTAATGAAATAGTATTTGCCAAGCCTATGTGAAATTGTCATAACATCAGATATTTTGTAACCAGACCAGTCTCAAACCCTTGACTCGATCCTGTCGCATCACGTCTTGTCACGTCACGCACACGTTAGCCCCTCCTCTCTCTCTCCTTTGTTCCTCTCATATGACAAAAGAACAAAGACACAGAATAACATTTTAGTAGTTAATGCAATTACTGAGTATTTCCAACCATTCAATATTCGTTCGTTCTACATTTGCTCTAAGAATTAACTCAGGAATAATTATCGATCGCTCAAAAACATTTTATTTTATTTTAATCCGTCATTTAATTTAATTCATTATACTCCGTCAACATATATTTAATGTATAAATTCACTACATCTCAACAAATAGTTTCATGTTCAAACACCAGCCGCTTTAAACTATAAGATTTGCGTTAAAATCTCTCCTCTTTATTCCCTCGTCTGTGTCTATTCCTGCAGCACGCAGCCCCCCAGAAATATGACACATTACCCACAATCCCGTTTTGTAGTTTTAGTAAACAACGTTTTGTAGTTTTTTAGTACCGGAACCCAACGTCTCATAATCTCGTGCCATAAACTACAACTCCCACGTTTTGTAGTGTAGTGTCATAAAATTAAACGCATGCGCAAATGCATCCAATGATACGATTCCCAAACAATAGAACGATAGCATTACGCTACAGCTTCACTATTTTATACCTTATACTCACACAATTACACATAACAGAGCTCACATTTGCGTAGAACTTTGAATTCTACACACACATACATATTTTAAGAGGCTTATCCTATCGCAATAGGACCTCTAAGGATACGTTAGCATGTAGCACACAACACAATTAGCATTTAGCATTAGCCGCTATGTACCATGTAGCATGAAACACAATCCAGCATTTAGCATTAGCCTTAGCCTTTAGCTAACTGCGGCCTACCACGCCCTAAGTAACCTTGCATTGTGCCTAAATCATTGTCCATATATCACCTGCTAACTTTATGCTGCCGTAAGTTCTGGATAATCATATGAGCGGTTACCCCAAACGAATAATCCGTCGACTATAAGATGAGCATAACATACATATCATCGTCCACCTCATGGTTCCCAGAACCAACCTGACCCCACACTAGCGCGTTGCCAGGATTTTATGGCCCACTCCTAAAGAGTCGCCTCGTTTCGAGGTCTTTAACAGATTCACAATGCCATAATTGCATACGTATCCCTGACTTTATTCTGCCAATATCTGCCTTAATCTCTACCATCGATTGCTTTAAAATTCCAAGCCTACTCTCCCCCTTTTTGCCCTGTCTACCAGTGCAACAATTGATAATGATTAGCCAGACCCCCAGTTATCAGCAATAACGCCACACGAGGCACGGTCGTATGGTACATTTCTCCAGTGTACACAAGCAGTAACCAACCTAACAAGCTCCAAAGCGGTAATCTCCCCAAGATGTGGGTGGCTCCCTCTACTGTCCAATCCCCTGTCTACAACACACTTCCTGTCTGTTGTATGTGGCGTTACACTAAAACATTCCCTCTTGATACTAAAATCAACATTCTTTCAGTTCCACTTAAAAACATTTAACAAAGGCATAATCCCAATACACGACACTACATCCATCACCACCCATATTTAGCCCTGGACTGTTCTGAATGATGTTGTGTGTGATTGTTTAGCTTTGTGTCATGTAGTCTATCTTTGTTATTTCTCTTTGTCATTGTTTAAGTGAACCTTGACCTTGTTAATTCCTGCGTATGCGTCCTGCCTCTTCGTATACTCAGTACTCGTCACACCACCAGAGCTGTTGCCAGATAATTGAATGTTCATTTCTCTACCATAAGCCGCCTCCAACGTCGTTTTAGAGAATTTGGCAGTACGCCCAACCGGCCTCACAACCGCAGACCACGTGTATGGCGTCGTGTGGGTGAGCAGTTTGTTGATGTCAACGTTGTGAACAGAGTGCCCCATGGTGGCAGTGGGGTTATGGTATGGGCAGGCATAAGCTACGGACAACGAACCCAATTGTATTTTATCAATTGCAATTTGAATGCACGGAGATCCTGAGGCACATAGTCTTACCATTCATTCGCCTCCATCACCTCATGTTTCAGCATGATCATGCACTGCCCCATGTCACAAGGATCTGTACACAATTCCTGGAAGCTGAAAAAGTCCCAGTTCTTCCATGGCCTGAATACTCACCAGACATGTTTGGGATGCTCTGGATTGACATGTACGACAGCGTGTTTCAGTTCCCACCAATATCCAGAAACTTCGCATAGCCATTGAAGAGAAGTGGAACAACATTCCACAGGCCACAATCAACAGCCTGATTAACTCTAAGTGAAGGAGATGTGTTGCGCTGCATGAGGCAAATGATGGTCACACCAGATACTGACTGGTTGTCTGTTCCACGCCCCTACCTTTAAACAAAAAGGTATCTATGACCAACAGTTGCATATCTGTATTCCCAGGCATGTGAAATCCATAGATTAGGGCCTAATGAATTTATTTCAATTGACTGATTTCCTTATATGAATTGTAACTTATTAAAATCTTTGAAATTGTTGCATGTTGCGTTTATATTGTGTTCAGTGTAGTTTCCCTAGTCTTAGATGAAGTGTTAGCCCGGTCCCAGATCTGTTTGTGCTGTATAGGACCAGGCTAGAAGAGGGTATCTCCTCAGATAGAACAATGAGACAGATATTTCACTGGATGTATAAATGTGAAGCATCCGGTTAGCGTTTCCACTCACTACCAAATATGATAGTGAGAGGAAGCCCACTGGCGGACAGTGGGAGAAGATGGAATGAGATGGATTTTGGCCGACATTCTGCACATTTTCTCATCAATTAAACATTTAATCTCAATACAGTTTTCTGTTCCCAAAACTAGAATCTGTTATGAACTGTAGCAGGTGATCACAGAATAAATGGTTTATTCGGCAGATACAGAGGTACGCAGCAATGCGTAAAACACTACAGTGCGGTATAACGGCTCACTGGAGAAAAACAAAAAACACTGGTGAATATCCTGGCGATACAATCCAATAGAGCTCCACTGAGATATTGCTAACACCTCTACACGAAGACAATCACACACAAAGACATGGGGGGCAGAGGGAACACTTATACAGGTACTGATGAGGGGATATGAACCAGGTGTGTGTAAAAACAAGACAAAATAAATGGAATGATGAGATGAGGAGCAAAAGTGGCTAGAAGGCCGGTGACGACGAGCGCCAAAGCCTGCCCGAACAAGGAGCGGAGGCAGCTTCGGAGGAAGTCGTGACATGAACAGAGTGGACTAAGTTTTGTAGACTTTACTCTTTTCAAATATGTTAACAAACTGCGCTCTTTAGAAGGAGTGCAAAGACAAATTAAGTTATTGCACAATCACACTTCACAGAGTAGGTGTTCCGTAACGGAAATATGCAGATGTACAGTGGGGGAAAAAAGTATTTAGTCAGCCACCAATTGTGCAAGTTCTCCCACTTAAAAAGATGAGAGAGGCCTGTAATTTTCATCATAGGTACACGTCAACTATGACAGACAAATTGGGGGGGAAAAATCCAGAAAATCACATTGTAGGATTTTTTATGAATTTATTTGCAAATTATGGTTGAAAATAAGTATTTGGTCACCTACAAACAAGCAAGATTTCTGGCTCTCACAGACCTGTAACTTCTTCTTTAAGGGGCTCCTCTGTCCTCCACTCGTTACCTGTATTAATGCACCTGTTTGAACTTGTTATCAGTATAAAAGACACCTGTCCACAACCTCAAAGAGTCACACTCCAAACTCCACTATGGCCAAGACCAAAGAGCTGTTAAAGGACACCAGAAACAAAATTGTAGACCTGCAACAGGCTGGGAAGACTGAATCTGCAATAGGTAAGCAGCTTGGTTTGAAGAAATCAACTGTGGGAGCAATTATTAGGAAATGGAAGACATACAAGACCACTGATAATCTCCCTCGATCTGGGGCTCCATGCAAGATCTCACCCCTTGGGGTCAAAATGATCACAAGAACGGTGAGCAAAAATCCCAGAACCACACGGGGGGACCTAGTGAATCAAATCAAATCAAATCAAATTTTATTGGTCACATGCGCCGAATACAACAGGTGCAGACATTACAGTGAAATGCTTACTTACAGCCCTTAACCAACAGTGCATTTATTTTAAACAAAAAAAGTAAGAATAAAACAACAACAACAAAAAAGTGTTGAGAAAAAAAGAGCAGAAGTAAAATAAAGTGACAGTAGGGAGGCTATATATACAGTAAAATAAAGTGACAGTAGGGAGGCTATATATACAGGGGGGTACCGTTGCAGAGTCAATGTGCGGGGGCACCGGCTAGTTGAGGTAGTTGAGGTAATATGTACATGTGGGTAGAGTTAAAGTGACTATGCATAAATACTTAACAGAGTAGCAGCAGCGTAAAAAGGATGGGGTGGGGGGGCAGTGCAAATAGTCCGGGTAGCCATGATTAGCTGTTCAGGAGTCTTATGGCTTGGGGGTAGAAGCTGTTGAGAAGTCTTTTGGACCTAGACTTGGCACTCCGGTACCGCTTGCCGTGCGGTAGCAGAGAGAACAGTCTATGACTAGGGTGGCTGGAGTCTTTGACAATTTTGAGGGCCTTCCTCTGACACCGCCTGGTATAGAGGTCCTGAATGGCAGGGAGCTTTGCCCCAGTGATGTACTGGGCCGTACGCACTACCCTCTGTAGTGCCTTGCGGTCAGAGGCCAAGCAGTTGCCATACCAGGCGGTGATGCAACCAGTCAGGATGCTCTCGATGGTGCAGCTGTAGAATTTTTTGAGGATCTGAGGACCCATGCCAAATCTTTTTAGTCTCCTGAGGGGGAATAGGCTTTGTCGTGCCCTCTTCACGACTGTCTTGGTGTGTTTGGACCATGATAGTTCGTTGGTGATGTGGACACCAAGGAACTTGAAGCTCTCAACCTGTTCCACTACAGCCCCGTCGATGAGAATGGGGGCGTGCTCAGTCCTCTTTTTTTTCCTGTAGTCCACAATCATCTCCTTTGTCTTGGTCACGTTGAGGGAGAGGTTGTTGTCCTGGCACCACACGGCCAGATCTCTGACCTCCTCCCTATAGGCTGTCTCATCGTTGTCGGTGATCCGGCCTACCACTGTTGTGTCGTCGGCAAACTTAATGATGGTGTTGGAGTCGTGCCTGGCCATGCAGTCATGGGTGAACAGAGAGTACAGGAGGGGACTGAGCACGCACCCCTGAGGGGCCCCCGTGTTGAGGATCAGTGTGGCAGATGTGTTGTTACCAGGATCCAGTTGCAGAGGGAGGTGTTTAGTCCCAGGATCCTTAGCTTAGTGATGAGCTTAGAGGGCACTATGGTGTTGAATGCTGAGCTGTAGTCAATGAATAGCATTCTCACGTAGGTGTTCCTCTTGTCCAGGTGGGAAAGGGCAGTGTGGAGTGCGATAGAGATTGCATCATCTGTGGATCTGTTGGGGCGGTATGCAAATTGGAGTGGGTCTAGGGTTTCTGGGATTATGCTGTTGATGTGAGCCATGACCAGTCTTTCAAAGCACTTCATGGCTACAGACGTCAGTGCTACGGGTCGGTAGTCATTTAGGCAGGTTATCTTAGAGTTCTTGGGCACGGGGACTATGGTGGTCTGCTTGAAACATGTTGGTATTACAGACTCAGTCAGGGACATGTTGAAAATGTCAGTGAAGACACTTGCCAGTTGGTCAGCACATGCTCGGAGTACACGTCCTGGTAATCCGTCTGGCCCTGCGGCCTTGTGAATGTTGACCTGCTTAAAAGTCTTACTCACATCGGCTACGGAGAGCGTGATCACATAGTCATCCGGAACAGCTGGTGCTCTCATGCATGCTTCAGTGTTGCTTGCCTCGAAGCGAGCATAGAAGTGGTTTAGCTCGTCTGGTAGGCTTGTGTCACTGGGCAGCTCGCGGCTGCAGAGAGCTGGGACCAAAGTAACAAAGCCTACCATCAGTAACACATTACGCCGCCAGGGACTCAAATCCTGCAGTGCCAGACGTGTCCCCCTGCTTAAGCCAGTACATGTCCAGGCCCATCTGAAGTTTGCTAGAGTGCATTTGGATGATCCAGAAGAGGATTGGGAGAATGTCATATGGTCAGATGAAACCAAAATAGAACTTTTTGGTAAAAACTCAACTCGTTGTGTTTGGAGGACAAAGAATGCTGAGTTGCATCCAAAGAACACCATACCTACTGTGAAGCATGGGGGTGGAAACATCATGCTTTGGGGCTGTTTTTCTGTAAAGGGACCAGGACGACTGATCCGTGTAAAGGAAAGAATGAATGGGGACATGTATCGTGAGATTTTGAGTGAAAACCTCCTTCCATCAGCAAGGGCATTGAAGATGAAACGTGGCTGGGTCTTTCAGCATGACAATGATCCCAAACACACCGCCCGGGCAACGAAGGAGTGGCTTCGTAAGAAGCATTTCAAGGTCCTGGAGTGGCCTAGCCAGTCTCCAGATCTCAACCCCATAGAAACTCTTTGGAGGGAGTTGATAGTCTGTGTTGCCCAGCGACAGCCCCAAAACATCACTGCTCTAGAGGAGATCTGCATGGAGGAATGGGCCAAAATACCAGCAACAGTGTGTGACAACCTTGTGAAGACTTACAGAAAACATTTGACCTGTGTCATTGCGAACAAAGGGTATATAACAAAGTATTGAGAAACTTTTGTTATTGACCAAATACTTATTTTCAACCATAATTTGCAAATAAATTCATTAAAAATCCTACAATGTGATTTTCTGGATCTTCTTTTCTCATTTTGTCTGTCATAGTTGACGTGTACCTATGATGAAAATTACAGGCCTCTCTCATCCTTTTAAGTGGGAGAACTTGCACAATTGGTGGCTGACTAAATACTTTTTTTCCCCCACTGTATATCTGGTCTCCTATAGCACTGTTTCCTGGAAATGCTGCTCTCTTTTCTGTTAATCATTTATGATCCCCGCATAGTGACGCTTTCTTCAAAAGACAACCTGTGTGTCTGTGTGCATCGCAAAATCAAAACATTTTCAGTCTTCTACATCTAACATCAATCCCCTGAATTAAACATGTTGGTTCAATATTTAAAACACAACTTCTTATATTAGATGAATCTGTGATGATAACAAGTAAACATGTACACAGGAAAGCAAAGATCTTGCCAGACGGCATAAGCAATGAGAACGTTTTGCTGTACCTAACATCTCTGGCTTGGTAGGAGTGCAGCCATGGTTACAAACTGTTGTTTGTTCTTATAAGATGTGAGTAGGTGTGTCTGCTTCCTTTGTAACTGCAGGACCTAGTGACTCATTGGGGCAAGTTGTAGGATAATATATTAATATATACATATAATATATTAAGCGTTTACGACTACTGTGAGCATGATATAATTTGTTAGCCGTGACTGCAACTGATAAGAGTGTCGGCTATGCAGCTCTAAATAGCTGAAATGTAAATTTGAGTGTCCCCTTTCCTGATCTGTTCGTCAAATAATTTCACAATTTATATGTGTGTGTGTCATTTTGTAGGGCAACCACATTTACTGTTATTGTAAATACTGTTCAATTTCTTGTTTCTGTTCATCCTGTAGTCTCCATCAGACGAGGGGCCATGGTTACTTCCTGAGGTAACAGCATATATCGCCACCAACGTCTGCTCTGTTTCCATTTCCTGTCATTGACGAAAGAGAGTGCCCCCAGATAGCATAATTTCCAATGGTGACAGAACACCAGTCAAATTGAGAATCTGATTGCTGCATCTCTGGACTGTATGATTTCTGCCTGATGCTCAATTATTGGGTATTTTTTCAATTCTACTGTATTTTCATTTGCAGTCATTATTATGGTCAAAACACACTCTTTTACTTGCTTTCTCTTGTCGGGCACATGCACACATTCACAGGCACAGTCTGTTTCTTGTGAACACTGGCTTTTGCATAGGTCTATACCACATACTGTAAAATACGTACAGAAATGACTGACACATGAAACGTAATAGAAAAATACACTCATAGAAAATACATTCACAGACTGGGCTGAGCTGAGCAGGTCCTTAACCTTTGTCTTGGGTCGGTATAGACATGTAATCGAGTGATTCATACACCTGGACTTGACACTGAGAGATTGAGGGTGGGAGAGAGAAAGAGAGAGGGAGAGAGGGTGAGAAAGAAAGAGAGCGAGAGAAAGAGAGAGAGAGCGAGAGAGAGAGAAAGAGGGAGGGGAGATAGAGCAGGAGAGAGCGAGAGAGAGTGCGCGAGAGAGAGAGAGCGGGAGAGAGGGAGAGCGAGAGAGCGAGAGAGAGAGCGAGCGAGCGAGAGAGAGTGAGAAAGAGAGCGAGAGAGAGCAAGAGCGAGCACGAGAGAGAGAAAGAGGGAGGGGAGAGAGAGAGGGAGAGAGAGAGCGAGAGAGAGAGAAAGAGGGAGGGGAGAGAGAGAGAGTGCGCGAGAGAGCGGGAGAGAGAGAGAGAGCGAGAGAGAGCGAGAGAGAGAGAGAGAGCGAGAGAGAGAGAGAGAGAGACAGAGGGAGGGGGAGAGAGAGAGAGGGAGGGGGGAGAGAGAGAGAGAGCGATTAAAAGTCAGCAACGCATATGGAATAACACAGAAACATTTTAATATCGAAAGTGAGATCACCATGCCTATAGCCTAGAAGAACTTACTACACTAAATCAAGACAGGAATATTTGCCTGTGAGTAGGGTGTGGAACGGTGTATCGTGGCGGTAGGCGGTGTGTACTGAGTATGAGACTCACCCATTGAGTGGATCCTCTGGAGGAGAAGGTGGCGCTCTGGTCGGCGGCCTCTCCCAGCTCCTCCATCTTCAACTCCTCGTCCTCATGGTGGGGGGCCTCGTGGATCACTCTGACCACTCTCTCTGGGGCACCGCCTGTATACACCATAGACATACAGTGATGTGGCTCTGTATACACCATAGACATACAGTGATGTGAAAAAGTATTTGCCACCTTTATAATTTTCTCTACTTTTACATATTTTTGATAATGAATGTTAGCAGATCTTCAACCAATACCTAATATTAGATAAAGGGAACCTGAGTGAACAAATAAAACAATTACATACTTATTTCATTTATTTCATAAACAAGGTTATGCAACACCCGATGTGAAAAAGTATAAAGTCCAATCTCGTCCAAAAAGTTGACTCAAGTTTGCCAAAAAGCAAGGATGTTCTATGGACAGATGAGTCAAAAGTCTAACTTTTTGGACGACATGGGTCCCATTATACCTGGCGAAAACCAAACACTGCATTCCACAGTAAGAACCTTATACCAACAGTCAAGCATGGTGGTGGTAGTGTGATGGTTTGGTGATGCTTTGCTGCCTCAGGACCTGGACGACTTGCCTTAATAGAAGGAACCATGAATTCTGATCTGTATCAGAGAATTCTACAGGAGAATGTCAGGCCATCCATCTGTGAGCTAAAGCTGAAGCACAGCTGGGTCATGCAGCAAGACAATGATCCAAAACACACATTCAAGTCTAAATGAAAATGGCTAAAAAGCAAAACATTCCATACCTAATCCATACCTAGTCAAAGTCCATACCTAACACCAATTGAGATGTTGTTGCAGGACTTGAAACAAGCAGTTCATTCTTGAAAACCCACAAATGTCGCTAAGTTAAAGCAGTTCTGCATGGAAGAGTGGGCCAAAATTCCTCCACAGCGACGTGAGAGACTGGTCAACAACTACAGGAAGCATTTGGTTGCAGTCATTGCAGCTAAAGGTGGCACAACCAGTTATTGAGTGTAAGGGGGCAATTACTTTTTCCCACAGGGGAATTGGGTGTTGCATAGCTTTGTTAAATCAATAAATAAATTAAGCATACATTTGTAAACTCAGGTTCCCTTTATCTAATATTAGGTTTTGGTTGAAGATCTGATAACATTCAGTATAATAAATAAATTTTGCATAAATAAGGAAAATCAGAAAGCGGGCAAATACTTTTTCACGGCTCTCTACATACATATTGGGTTTACAGATATCAAGAGTGCACACAGAAAAACAACCAAATAACAGGATGTGTCAACTCACTGTCTTGTATGGTAACAGGGTGATACAGCATTGAATATACTATAACTCTGATCTGTCGCGAAATGGGCATGAAATACAAAACTAGGGACTGTTGCAAGTTTACGTTGAAACGGCTTCCAAGACAAGGCGTTGCTCTGTGGATGCTCTATGGAAATGGAAATGTTCATTGTCGGATTGGAGGTTCTATTCTATGAACGTACACATATGTAAATGTTGTTTGACAGGCTACCAACTCTTTCATAAGCACACGAGTGTATTATCCTACACATGTAAAGCATTGCTTGACTTGGACTGAAATATGTGCCGGTACTCATTTTGGGTGCTGAAACTGATTATATTTAGTTGCAGGAGCTCCACAATACTTTTGAGCTAATACTCTACCAGAGGAACAGGTGCTCAAGCAGTAGAACATGTGAGGTGTCAGTACTCAGCTCCGGTGAGCTCCTGCCCAAGTCAAGCACTGACGTAAAGATGTAAAATAAGCATAATATCACAATGCTCTCTGACCTTGGTGTCTTTTCCGTGCCCTGTACAGGCAGATGAGGGCGGTGAGGAACAGCGGCAGGACAGCCAGAGGAAGCATGATAGACAGCAGCAGGGACTGCTTTTCTGCTGGGAGCTCTGCTGTGCAGAAAGAGTGGAGTTATTAGCAAACTATTGCAATAAGATTGGATCTATAGCCAGTTTAATTCGTAGGAAGCATGTTTTTAATGTAGGACTTTCACCAAATACATGTTAATTGTCTCTAATCAGTACTCACCACTGTGTGTCTTATTTTGGGATGTAACTGTTATCTGTGTCCCATTCCCCACGAATTCAAAAAGAGATGGTATCTCTACATGAACTTTACAGATGTAAGTACCAGAGTCATTTCTAGTGAGGTTTGAGATTGTCCAATCTGAGCAGTAACAGACTACAGTCTGCTGAGATGCCCTGTCCTGACACTGACTGTTGTTGACCAGTACACTCTTATATTTTATCCCGGTGTGCTCTTTTTGGCAATAAACTGTCGCTCTTGACACGTTTTTATTCCAGCAGCACTGGATCTGAACAGTACCCCCCTCTGTTACTGTCACATCATGAGGAGACTGGGTCACCACTAATGTGCCGCTTGTACCTGTGGAGAGACAGAGAAAACAACTTATTAGTGAAACATCAAATGACAAGGATAAATAGTATGATATGCATAAAGCTGATGTAATGTATTCACATTAGGGTGGTACCATTACCAAATCTAAATCATTATTACCATATAAAACGTGGTATAAAACGTGGTTTTATTAATTCTACAGGCCTTGTTGTTGTTGTTAATGATACCAAAATAAATGTATTGACTACAGTGAAATGAATGAAAACAAGGAAAGCTAAAATAAAAGGTTATGTCCAGACCAGTAGAATAAGTAAAACATGCTTGTGATGTCTTTGCCTGGTGAGCCAATATGGTGTTGGTTTAATCTAAGATAATGATGGTCCAAATAAATGTGTAACTCAATATGTTTGTAACTTACCCCAAGAAGAGATGGAACAGAGCGAGGAGAGCAGCAGGCAGACCAGCAGATGCTTCATCTTTCTGGAATGATATCACTATGAGCCCAGTCAGCCTTTAGGTGCTGTTTCCTCCACCCTCCACACACACACACACACACACACACACACACACACACACACACACACACACACACACACACACACACACACACACACACACACAGACACACACACACACACACACACACACACACACACACACACACACGGGGGCGTGAGAATCATAACTGACACACACTTGTTCTGGGCTTCCTTTGACAATTGACGCACTGAATGGTTAACAACAGAGTTGCTTATCTCCATCTTTCTCTTTCTTCTTTATGTGCATCATTTTGTTCTTTCTTCATGCTAAACCTTTGACCCCAGTAACGTCTTCTTCTTTTGGTCCTGCTGTCTGCTCTCTACCCAGTTGATTTCAAGTATCTGCAGTTCTGAACAAGCTTTATTTGTTGATTAAAGATCTAGTCAAAAGTTTCATCGTTGGCAAAATTATGTGGGAAGCAGAGAAACTAGATGTGCAGATTGTGAAATGTCCGTTGCTGTGTCACTCTGTCAAAGGCGTCAGTGAAATGCGGTGGGCAAAGTCAAACGCAGGACACAGAGCTGATCAGAAAACGTACTTTACTAGAAAGTAATCTGAGAATACACAATCTCCACACAGGGAGGAAATAACCCGCACACTAACGACAGCCGATAACAAATACAATCACACACAACACACAGTGGAAGACAGAGGGTTAAATAGGGAAGACAATACCACATAATGGGAAACAGGTGTACACAATCAAGACAGAACAAGTCGAACACAGAAACATAGATCGGTAGCAGCTTCTTCTCTAAGGTCAAGAACAAGAAGTGGCCGTGTGGTCTAAGGTGGACTGTAAGCGCTGCGCTCACTTGCAAACAGGAAGAACATTTCTCACCAACACCCTTCAGATAAACAGTCTTACCGCTAGTCAAACAGTGAGAGACCCTCATCTCTACTGGGTGTTGGTGAGAAAGTGAAAGTACTTCATGTCAGAGACGGTATAGAAAGCAAGACATCCCTCCCCCTCATTTTTTCTGATTGGGGCGAGGCCACTCTGGTCCACTATGGGGAGCGAGACTTCTCACTGGCAAAGAAATGTGGGTCGGGGCGGGCGAGCAGGGACGGGACAATAAGTAGAGCCTGCTGTTCCCTCTCTCGCGTGAGCATGCCAGATATTTGTTGCGTTCCCCTGCTCATTCGTTGCATGCATCAACCAATGGTTGCGTGACACATCATCGACTGAGATTGCTATAACACATGATGTGGTTAGCCGATACATAAAACACCTATCCAGGTGTTGTAAGATCTGACATGCATCGGCAACGTCTGGGCAGAGGAACGCAACCTCATATGGCGGAACCGTGAGCTCACATGGGAAAGCATGCTTACGCGCGAGAGAGGAGAACATCCACATACATACACAGGAACATTGAATATTTTTTACAATGGTAAACGGCTTGAGTGAACAATCTTCATTTATCCACCATCTTTGACTAGGCCAAGGAATGAGTTTGGCACCATTGACCTAGAGTGTGGTCCCAGCACCATGTCCTTACTGAAATCTCAGTATCTCCATGATAACCAAGCAAAGTATCTCCCAGCGTCCTTTTGCAATGTGATAAGACGTATCTCAGGTACAGTGGCAAAGTTCTATCCCTTTGTTTGATCGCTCAATACTATTTGCATGCTTGCCTAAAACTGCCCCTTCAACATGGACGCTTGCTCATCTCATTGTCTTTCTCCATTGAACAGGTGCAACATCCTATGCGTCGTCACCGTAGCTTTGTGTTTCACATTACAGCATTAGACCATTTTCTAACCTGTGTGATGGACATTTCTCTGCATGTGTATGTGATCGTATGTTTAGCACAATGCTGCTTTTTTTATTAACCTGTCTTGGTTGGGTTCATGCGAGTGGCGAGTTGACTGCACAAGATTAAACCACACTATCACTCATAAGCAATTTGGCAGTACGCCCAGAACATTGCTTGGGGAACTAGGAGTGACACAATAGCTCAGTTTCAAGGTAAGAAGCCTGGTGTGGTATCAGTCAGTCTCATGCAGGAACCAACCATGCTTATAGGACCTGTTTGTGTACCAGTATAAAGGGACTGAAAGGGAACCTCCACTTTAGATTTTCATCAGGCTTGTATTGAGTTTGTGAACCACTCAGTGCATTAATAAAGATTGCTTCATTTACTTTGACTTTGAGTCCTTAGTGGTGAATTTTCACGACATCTGTATCAACGGTTCTGAACAGAAACTCTGGATGAGTTTTGGATTGAACTTTCAGATCGATCACTGGATGCTCTTGATGTGAATGTTGCATTTTAGAGCCACTGGAAAGGAAAATTCAAGTGCAGCTATAGACTGACTGTCACCCTACGGAAACAACAAGAAGTGGCCGTGTGGTCTAGGGTGGACTGTAAGCGCTGCGCTCACTTGTAAACAGGAAGAACATTTCTCACCAACACCCTTCAGATAAACAGTCTTACCGCTAGTCAAACAGTGAGAGACCCTCATCTCTACTGGGTTAGGTTATCAGATGCCTTGAGAGGTCAATAATGACCTTCTCCTGTCCAAGGCCTTAAAACTGAAGCACTTCAACTGAGGCAAAGAATTAAACAGACACAAAATGAGTGACTCCCTATTTTAGATTATACTCAATTTTATACAGAAAAAGTAGTCCGGCACTTCAAGATAATCCACATCCTGGTCATACAATGTCACATGTGTTACATTAGAGAATGTACATCACAGAATGTTTAATCCCATGTTCTACATGTCAAAAGGCCTCTCTTTAGATTAGTTATCCATCTTCACAGAAGACTGAAGGGGAACTGGAACTTTCTACTTGAAGTAAATGAAGAAGGTCCTGATTTCTTTGGGTGATATGGTCACATTGAAATCACCTCTCACACCAATACTTGACCTCTTGACCCCTGAAACAGACAAACAAATAAAAAACACTCGGACGTAGACAAAACAAAGAATTGTAAACGCAAAAGATGGTTCAGATTTCATAGGTGGTTAAAATCTCAAAACACTATAGCCTAATCAATTGAGAACTAAATTGACAGCTCCTGAATCTCAAAAGGTACACTGATAGTTACTTCTCTTATATCTTTTAACTTTGATAAAAGGTATTTATTCAGATGCGATATTTCCCTCCACCAAAGTTGAACTGAAGCTTACCAAGCCTCTCACCTCTCCCTGGGTCTTCTGAAGTCTTCCACTTCCACCTCTGGAGGTCGGAGATATCCCAGGTTCCTGTGAGAGAGCGCTCCTCCACCGCTCCCACTTCTCCCATGCCCCGCAGCACTTCCTGTTTACACAGGAAATTGATTTTCAAAACAAACAGTGTAAATGGAGTAGTGACCACCAAATGTCAATCTATTTTTTCACTTAGTTTTGCATTTAGTACACACAAATAACTCTTATTTGACCTCAATATGATCGCAGTGTATATAGAGGTGTCATATTCATCTCATCCAGCTGTGTTTTCTGTTACCTTCATGTTAATTGTAGCCGGCTGAGAGAGAACCGGGTCTTCCCCCTTCTCATACAGATGCATGATCCTCAGTAGGACCCGATCGTAGTCCGGCTGTGTGGATCCAGGGGTACCTGTCTCTATGTTCTGGAGGTGCAGGGTGTGGTTGGAGCTGTAGACCCAGCCCGGGACACTGAATGTCAGCAGGTGGAGGTTGTCAGGCAGGACCACGGGGCGAAGCGGAGATCTGGTCCGAGGCTCCTTCCTCCAGGCCTTCTCTAGAGGGAGAGGTGGAATGGCAGTGCAGTGTAGGTATGAGACCATACATTGTGACAATGCATAGTATAGGTGAGCAAAAACGTGGTCGACTCCATTTGGGAACGTCTCAATTGTGTATTTGTTTTTAGAATGGATTACACTTTATGGATTTCTAGGGAAAGTTTTAGTGGAAAGTAGCTGTGCGTGCTTTAAGCAGGTTGGTATTTACGGTCATGAATCTTGCCCTGGGAGGCAGCTCTGCAGAGTGGTCACAAACTGGCACAGCCATAAAGTCATACAATCTGATTTTAAACCTAACCCTAGCCTTAACCTTAACCATACTGCTAACCCTAATAACGAATCCTAATCTTAAATTAAGATCAAAAAGCACATTTTGTTTTCATGAATGTTTACGATATAGGCAATTTTGACTTTGCAGCTGGACCATCTAGCGGAAAATCGCTCAGTTCTGCCTCCAGGACAAGATTCATGACATTAAAGGTCAACCTGCGAGCCTAGCCAGAGTAGTTAAATAGGAGAGCTATAAGGAGTGGACTCACGTGGCCTGTCGATGGGCATGACCACAGGTCTATGCTGCAGCTCTATCGCCTCCCTCTGGTAGAGAGAGGAGTTAGCAGTCAGGGAGCTCAGTGTCATCCACAGGACAGGCCTCACCACCGAGCTGTCGTTCAGGGTCAGGTTATAACCCAGGTTCCACTCCTGGTTGTTCCACAGACGTCGGTGGAGCATCACCTGGGACAAATACAGGGGGTTGTTTGTGTGTGTGTGTGTGTGTGTGTGTGTCTCATACCTAAACACACACTCACCTCCAGCTCTCCCTCCCTCTGGCTGGAGGCACCATGAGCTCTCTCACTGAGGAGGAACAGTCTGCTAGAGTCATCTTCAATGTAGGCCGTTCGAACCATGGGGTAATAGTTCTGCAGTACACAGACACAGGAAGAAACACCAGCAATTGTCACAAAGTCCTGAACTGTAACCCAGGCCTGATTCACCAAAGGGAAAGCTGAGGAGACCAAACACCCAAACTCCCTGAGTAGGAAAACATCTTGAGGTGAACCAGGCTCATAAAGTGTAGGCCATCTTCCTCTGGCTGGCAAGGTACTGTGGAAGTTCAGAGTACATTTAACCATCAACACCAAAACAGTCCTTAAATACAACCCACTCACTCTGGCAACATTATTATTGACGAACGTCCTGGAAGGCCTCTTCATCATCTGGTACCCATTGTCGTCAGTGAACAGAGTCCTATTGTTCTTCAGGCTGGTCCTGGTCCTGAGGACAGCCTCGGTGTTGACCACCAGGGGGCCCAGCGAGTAGCTCTGCTCCAGCCTGAAACACAGCCTGCCCCTGGGGAAACCCTGTGGGACTCTGGTGGTGACCGAGTAGGTGTAGTCCTCATCCGCTTCCTCCCTGCGGACAGAACTCACTGTTAATGTGAGCCACCGAACATTAGACATGCACCTTACTAAGATGTAGCCTTGTTTGAGTGAGTGAGTGAGTGAGTGAGTGAGTGCGCGCGAGAAAGAGAGAGAGGATAGAGGGAGGATAAAATAGATACAGTGAGGGAAAAAAGTATTTGATCCCCTGCTGATTTTGTAAGTTTGCCCACTGACAAAGAAATGATCAGTCTATAAATTTAATGGTAGGTTTATTTGAACAGTGAGAGACAGAATAACAACAAAAAAATCCAGAAAAACACATGTCAAAAATGTTATAAATGTATTAGCATTTTAATGAGGGAAATAAGTATTTGACCCCTCTGCAAAACATGACTTAGTACTTGGTGGCAAAACCCTTGTTGGCAATCACAGAGGTCAGACGTTTCTTGTAGTTGGCCACCAGGTTTGCACACATCTCAGGAGGGATTTTGTCCCACTCCTCTTTGCAGATCTTCTCCAAGTCATTAAGGTTTCGAGGCTGACGGTTGGCAACTCGAACCTTCAGCTCCCTCCATAGATTTTCTATGGGATTAAAGGTCTGGAGACTGGCTAGGCCACTCCAGGACCTTAATGTGCTTCTTCTTGAGCCACTCCTTTGTTGCCTTGGCCGTGTGTTTTGGGTCATTGTCATGCTGGAATACCCATCCACGACCCATTTTCAATGCCCTGGCTGAGGGAAGGAGGTTCTCACCCAAGATTTGACGGTACATGGCCCCGTCCATCGTCCCTTTGATGCGGTGAAGTTGTACTGTCCCCTTAGCAGAAAAACACCCCCAAAGCATAATGTTTCCACCTCCATGTTTGACGGTGGGGATGGTGTTCTTGGGGTCATGGGCAGCTTTCCTCCTCCTCCAAACACGGCGAGTTGAGTTGATGCCAAAGAGCTCCATTTTGGTCTCATCTGACCACAACACTTTCACCCAGTTCACCTCTGAATCATTCAGATGTTCATTGGCAAACTTCAGACGGGCATGTATATATGCTTTTTTGAGCAGGGGGACCTTGCGGGCGCTGCAGGATTTCAGTCCTTCACGGCGTAGTGTGTTACCAATTGTTTTCTTGGTGACTATGGTCCCAGCTGCCTTGAGATCATTGACAAGATCCTCCCGTGTAGTTCTGGGCTGATTCCTCACCATTCTCATGATCATTGCAACTCCACGAGGTGAGATCTTGCATGGAGCCCCAGGCCAAGGGAGATTGACAGTTATTTTGTGTTTCTTCCATTTGCGAATAATCGCACCAACTGTTGTCACCTTCTCACCAAGCTGCTTGGCGATGGTCTTGTAGCCCATTCCAGCCTTGTGTAGGTCTACAATCTTGTCCTTGACATCCTTGGAGAGCTCTTTGGTCTTGGCCATGGTGGAGAGTTTGGAATCTGATTGATTGATTGCTTCTGTGGACAGGTGTCTTTTATACAGGTAACAAACTGAGATTAGGAGCACTCCCTTTAAGAGTGTGCTCCTAATCTCAGCTTGTTACCTGTATAAAAGACACCTGGGAGCCAGAAATCTTTCTGATTGAGAGGGGGTCAAATACTTATTTCTCTCATTAAAATGCAAATAAATTTATAACATTTTTGACATGCGTTTTTCTGGATTTTGTTGTTGTTATTCTGTCTCTCACTGTTCAAATAAACCTACCATTAAAATTATAGACTGATCATTTCT
Organism: Coregonus lavaretus; assembly: GCF_964263955.1. Taxonomy (NCBI): domain Eukaryota; kingdom Metazoa; phylum Chordata; class Actinopteri; order Salmoniformes; family Salmonidae; genus Coregonus; species Coregonus lavaretus. The sequence continues at coordinate 61,074,288 of NC_139994.1, forward strand.
TTGTCAGTGGGCAAACGTACAAAATCAGCAGGGGATCAAATACTTTTTCCCCTCACTGTAGCAGCTAGGGAAGGAGGGTACATGGAAACCAAAGACTGACAGAAAGGAGTTGTTGACATTCCCACCTGTAGAAGTACTGTCTGATCTCAGTGATGATCTTCCCAGGGACAATCTCCATCTTGACGGCCTTGTATGCCCTCACTGCAGAGCCGTTAGCACTGAAGATGTAGTTATCAGAGATGGGCCCTGCGCTGACATTCCCATTGACCTGGTACTCCCAGAAATCCTGACTCATTCTCACCGTTCTCTTCTCATGCCTGTCAGGGTCACAGAAAGTTCACAGGGGGCATTGTTGACGTAACGCCTGGGCTGCGTTCAATAGGAAAACGTTGTGGAACGTTCAGTAAAATAAAACATGCTTCTCTGACATGTAGAAGAAATCACGTCAGCTCTATTAACTACATTTCTATCTGCAACGTTCCACAACGTTCGCCTGTTTAATGTGACCCTGATGTGAATGTTGAATATAACTACCTGTCGGTGATGCTATGCAGTAGGTTAGTATCCTGGTCCAACATGATCTTATAACATTCATTCAGAACTGGTAAGAGTCTCCTTCCTGTCTTCAACCACTGTGAAACATTTCGTCTATTGAACGACACGACCCAGGCATGGTGGGTCACGAGGCCCTCTTCACCCGGCTTTTCTGAGAACTTGATGAGGTACTTCCTGTGTTGGAGACCCCCAAGGTCCACCACGATGAACAGGTCATAGGTCTTGTTGGAGTCAGCTGAACTCTGGGTCTGTTGGGAGCAGAGAGATGCGGGCCGTGTTCATTGGACACCAAACAGAAGACAACAGACAAACAGGGAGGGAATACCTGGACTTGTCCAATAAGAAACATTCATTTTCATCTTCCGTTGCGAACTGTTTTTCGCTGCATGCCCAATGAACACAATCATGATTAGCTGAAAACTGGGTTTGTTTAGAAGGTATGATGTCAATGGAACTGCAGATATACACATGGCTTTTATGTTATATAAGGGCGACTCATTGTCCTACAACATGTTTAGCTGGATAAATCAACCATGTATTTCCACACTACCTGCGCAGGCACGGCCTGTCCTTGGTCGTCAAACACCGTTGCCATGGGGAAGGTTACCGTGACGTTGATGATGGTGGTGGTGTTCCATGCCAGGGGGTTGTATACAATGATGTGCTGTTCCTGGTCCTGATGGGAGCCTGCAATTACACTTATTATCAAATTATCATTGATTTATATAAAAAAAAATACCCATGTTGTAGTTGATGAAGATAGTTATAAGATTATGCCTTGGACCAAGCGGAGCCTTGGGCCTTGTCAGAATACATCCTTTTGTACCCCCTTCCTTGATGTGTAATCACTGATCTGTAGTGTGCGATTGGATAAGTGAAAACACGCTTCCCATCCTACTACTTTAACACATCCACTCCTCTGAGATCATGTCAAAGGAAGGAAGGATGCATTTTTCAATTATTAATGATTCTTTTTCAAATACATTACTTTACCCTTGCTCTGAGAGTCTTGTCTATAGAAGGCTTCAGAGTTGCTAGCGGTGCCCAGGGCCTGGGGTAGGAGGAAGAGGGCAGCCAGGAGTTCCTCTACTCCCATCATAGCCTGGGTCAGGTGCTCTATGTACATGTCAGCCACCTTGGGAGACTCTGTCCCTGTGATCCCGTCATGGTGCTGCACCTGGAGATAAAACAGAGGGATAATAAGATGAAAACAGTACTTATCTATTTCAAATAATTCATTTTGTGGGTCTTTTATTTCTAAATGTGTGTGTCAGAAATGGGATATGAGAATGTTTAATCACTGGGTTACAATGATAGGTACTATTAATACAGATAAATACACAATGAATCACAATCAATCAGTGAGTATTTTGATCAGGCACCTCAGAGACAGCCCAGCGGAGGGCCTTCAGTTTCTTCAGGGCCTCTTCTTTAGGGACTGGTCCATCTGGGTAGCTGACCCGGTACCGGGTGAATAGAGTCTCTGCAGCATGCAGCTGCGAACTAGCTCTCCTGGCTATCCCCTTCAGAACATTCCGGGAGGCATAGAACCCAGTCCATGCGTGGAAAGGTTCTGGAGAGACAAAAGGTTCCTTTTTAGAACTCCAAGAACCAGATTGGAATTATGTGAGAAAAGCATTTTTCGGCCCTTGGCTTCATAGCAGTTTTTACTCCTACATGTTTTGAGTGTGCCAACTCTTGGTCATTGGAACCATTGATATATACTTTTTATATTATACAAGTTTTATTCATATTCCATTTATATGTTTGAAACATATAATAGATACGAACATTTATCGAAAAACCCACCAGTGGAGTAAGGAAGGAAGTCCTCACTTCCCCTCATATCCCAGGTGAGATTTGATTGGTGGACAGCCTGGAAGTACTCGCTGAGAGTGGCGTACTGGACTGTCACTCCAAACTCCTTGCTGTTCTGGTTGATGTATTCCACTAAGGGATCCATGTTGGCAAACTGCACAGAGGAGTTGTAGAACTGCTTGTCACAACCCTATAGAGTGAAATAACAGGAGAAACATATATTGATAAATGGTGAAGTTACTAGAAAGAACACTAATTAACGAGTTTCCTGATCTCTGTATATCTATGGCTCTATGTTGACTCACCCAGGGCCAGAGGACATGGTTTGTCCTGAACCACGCTGCCCTCTGCTGGATGTTCTGCACCATGGTCTTGGCATAGGAGTACAGCGTCTCTTTGGTGACAGGCAGGCTCATGTTGGGGTAGATGCCATTTTTAGGGGGGTCAGGGAACAGGGCCACGCCATTCCAATAGAAACCAGAGCTGAGAGAGAACAACTGATTAATTTCACTGAGACAAACATGTGCTTGTAATCTATTAAGAGCCTATGGTGATAGGCAAAATTGATCAAATTGAGATTTTTGGTGATCTATAGCCGTGGTCAAAAGTTTTGAGAATGACACAAGTATTGGTCTTCAAAGTTTGCTGCTTCAGTGTTTTTAGATATTTTTGTCAGATGTTACTATGGTATACTGAAGTATAATTACAAGCATTCCATAAGTGTCAAAGGCTTTTATTGACAATTACATTAAGTTTATGCAAAGAGTCAGTGTTGACCCTTCTTTTTCAAGATCTCTGCAATCCACCCTGGCATGCTGTCAATTAACTTCTGGGCCACATCCTGACTGATGGCAGCCCATTCTTGCATAATCAATGCTGAGTTTGTCAGAATTTGTGGGGTTTTGTTTGTCCACCTGCCTCTTGAGGATTGACCTCAAGTTCTCAATGGGATTAAGGTCTGGGGAGTTTCTTGGCCATGGACCCAAAATGTCGATGTTTTGTTCCCCGAGCCACTTAGTTATCACTTTTGCCTTATGGCAAGGTGCTTCATCATGCTGGAAAAGGCATTGTTCGTCACCAAACTGTTCTTGGATGGTTGGGAGAAGTTGATCTCTGAGGATGTGTTGGTACCATTCTTTATTCATGGCTGTGTTCTTAGGCAAAATTGTGAGTGAGCCCACTCCCTTGGCTGAGAAGCAACCCCACACATGAATGGTCTCAGGATGCTTTACTGTTGGCATGACACAGGACTGATGGTAGCGCGCACCTTGTCTTCTCCGGACAAGCTTTTTTCCGGATGCCCCAAACAATCGGAAAGGGGATTCATCAGAGAAAATGACTTTACCCCAGTCCTCAGCAGTCCAATCCCTGTACCTTTTGCAGAATATCAGTCTGTCCCTGATGTTTTTCCTGGAGAGAAGTGGCTTCCTCGCTTCCCTTCTTGACACCAGGCCATCCTCCAAAAGTATTTGCCTCACTGTGCGTGCAGATGCACTCACACCTGCCTGCTGCCATTCCTGAGCAAGCTCTGCACTGGTGGTGCCCCGATCCCACAGCTGAATCAACTTTAGGAGACGGTCCTGGCGCTTGCTGGACTTTCTTGGGCGCCCTGAAGCCTTCTTCACAACAATTGAACCTCTCTCCTTGAAGTTCTTGATGATCCGATAAATGGTTGATTTAGGTGCAATCTTACTAGCAGCAATATCCTTGCCTGTGAAGCCCTTTTTGTGCAAAGCAATGATGATGGCACGTGTTTCCTTTCAGGTAACCATGGTTAACAGAGGAAGAACAATGATTTCAAGCACCACCCTCCTTTTAAAGATTCCAGTCTGTTATTCTAACTCAAATCAGCATGACAGAGTGATCTCCAGCCTTGTCCTCGTCAACACTCTCACCTGTGTTAACGAGAGAATCACTGACATGATGTCAGCTGGTCCTTTTGTGGCAGGGCTGAAATGCAGTGGAAATGTTTTTTTGGGATTAAGTTCATTTTCATGGCAGAGGGACTTTGCAATTAATTGCAATTCATCTGATCACTTCATAACATTCTGGAGTATATGCAAATTGCCATCATAAAAACTGAGGCAGCAGACTTTGTGAAAATTTATATTTGTGTCATTCTCAAAACGTTTGACCACGACTGTACTCTACAAACCAGCCTGTAGGGGTAATTGTAAGAGAGTAGGATATGCTAGGAGAGTTATGACATGGAAAATGGTGAGAGGGGAAAGGATATATATGTAGGAGACCTGTTAGAGAAAGGCAGGTAAGATGGAGTACAGTAGCTGAACTGGTCCATGGTGTGAGTGAAGATCTCTTGCTGCTCTTTCAAGGAGGGGGAGCCTCTCCAAACAAACTGGAGTTTCTGCTCCAGACATAAAGACCATGACAATAAGTTATTGTAAATTTAGTGTAAACATTACTGTAGCACAGTTGGTAGAGCATGGTGCTTGATAACACCAGGATAGTGAGTTCGATTCCCGGGACCACCTGTACGTAAAATGTGTGCATGACTGTAAATCGCTTTGGATAAAAGTGTCTGCTAAATGGCATATATTATATATTATTAAGTCAAACCTCTTTAAACCAGTTAACTGCTTATAAGTCACTGATCATGGTCAAGACTGCTCAATAGAGATGGTAACATGCCTGGTAGGCTGTAGCTGAAACTATGGTGACTACCATACCTTGCTCTTCTGCATGTCATCTTTGAGGTCATAGTCGATACGCGAGATGAGGTGGGCATGGAACCCAGCCAGGGCAAAGAGGACAGGGGTGGTGGCGGAGGCTCCAAACGGGTCCACGTGCCACGAGAACCGGGGACGCACCCCAAACGTCTCGTACAGGAACCCATGGCCCTCTGTAATGAGAGTGTGTGTGTGTGTGTGTGTGTGTGTGTGTGTGTGAGTGAGAGAGAGAGAAAGAGTCCATGAGTGTTTAAAGTAACCAACAAAACAAATGTTCTACATCAAGTATGAAACCACTTTTACCCGTCAGCTGCAGTACCTCATCATCTAGATCGGTCACAGCTTCATCATGCATCACCTGTCCCCCGATGATGAACTCAAGTCGACTCTCCTTCAGTAGCTGTCGCACCTGGGGGGGAGGGAGATAGGCGAATCAACACAAAGTCAAACAAAGATAAGAGGGGGGGTTGTATAAGACTATTCTATAGTATGTTACCTGTTTCTTGTGCTTGTCTGTAGCCACAGAATCCCACCACAGCCGAAAGAATTCCTGCTCCACTGCGATGAACTTGCGCTGTTTGTTCTGTGTCAGCGCCTCTGTCACACTGGAATACACGTTCGCTGCGTAGGCATGCATGCTCTCCTGTTTGAAGATACAAGAGACAGAAGTACACCAAGTTCAATACAGTGTACTATGAACATTGACAGTATAGAGTTGTTGCTATATTTGGACTGACATTTCATTTTGTGATATTGGAGACATTCTTGCACCTCCCAAAATAAAATGTCCCTAGTTCTAACGTCCAAGAGACCAATATAATACAATGGTACAGGAGTTAGCTAGGTAAGCTAGCAACAAACCTGAATAGTATACACCCAGCCAACATCCATGTGACTGTGCGGTATAACAAACGTCTGAATTGGTCCATTTCTCTCTGCACAGGAAACCGTGAAAAATAAAAATAGTGCGAAAGTTAAAACCCCCATCTCTGTCAAAACATGAGCGGTTCTACGATTTCATGCTAGCCCACTTCCTTATTATGGTTCTGCAGCATGTGACAATCATGCGGGCAGTCCGCCCCTTAATCTACGGTGTTAACAGAGGTTAAAAAAATAATGTGAAGCCGCAAATTAAAACCAACCATTTTAAACAGTGCAGAACTTCGTGATCGTGAACAACGTTTCTCTGGTCAACTTTACCCCGGAAGACATTCAGGAACCACACATACTGTAGATTTGGAGGTGAATGCGCAAAAAATATGTCAAGAAACAGAAGAATCACGTTAATATTTGGAGGATTTATAACAGCAGTTGCTGCTGCATTTTACCCTATATTTTTCCATCCACTCACGCACACAGCTGACTACAGTAAGTAGCTAACGTTAGTCGAGTAATGTACTAGTCGACCCTGTCACAAGAGCGCATCCATGTCTGTTACACAACGACAAGCTAGCTAGGAAGTCTTGTTAGGCTACGTTTTATAGCTGCTAGTTTCGAGTATCCTCATGTGGACACAATGTTGCCCTGGCCAGCCGGACTGTAAGCATTGCATTGACCATTTATCAGTAGCCGTGTGTTCCAAAAACCCATGCATTAGCTACATGGTCTCAGTATCACAGTTTTCTGTTTTTAAATATAGACAGTTATTTCAATGCTGTACAATTGTGAGCAGACTACAAGTTCTGCCAAGCAGGGGTCTGGAACTTGATGGCACCAGTGGTCTATGCCTGTGGTAGTGCCCTTGCCTTGTCTATAAGGATCCTGGTTCAAACCTGCCCCAGGCCCCCGCAACACTATTGAAAACCCCACTCACTTCTCTGCAGATCAAGTCCAGAGAGCAAACCGAGCAGGAATCAATCAAGCAGACGTGCAACCGGTGGGTAAGTAGCCTACTAGTTTCTCTCATGCTTCAAATCAATTCAAAATACCAGCTGAATGTTACAGTGGTTCTTCTTCTTCTTCGCCATTATGAAGATGTGTATGGTTGCATCCCCTGTCCTGTCAGCAGACTTGAGTTTTTCACTAACCGTATATAAATCAGCTATAATTTGGTGTATTTTCAGGTGTCAAAGTATGGTCTGATCCCTACAAGCCAAAGTGATGTGTGAGACAACTGTCCCTGGTATGGAAAAGAAGACACTATGCTGATGAAGACTGTCCACTGAAGATGATGCTGAATCCCAATTGGAGTGTGTTTGTGTGAGTGAATGCTACGTGTACCTGGATGCTTAGGTGTGGTGGATGGATGCTTGCCACTTTATCCTATGAATAAAGTTTAAAGACTAATGGGTTTTTTCTTTATGTTTTTGGAAATGTTTGGGCCTATGTATTTGGGAATTAAATTGGCCACTTAAATTGCTACTTGTAGTGCATTGGATGTGATACACATTATGACCACAATGTGTCACTATTTGCTCAGACAGTGGCAAAGAGGCATGTTTGTACATTATGTGCTCATTTACATTTACATTTTAGTCATTTAGCAGACGCTCTTATCCAGAGCGACTTACAGTTAGTGAGTGCATTCATTATTATTATTATTATTATTTATTTTTTCATACTGGCCCCCCGTGGGAATCGAACCCACTACCTACTGAGCTACATCCCTGCCGGCCATTCCCTCCCCTACCCTGGACGACGCTGGGCCAATTGTGCGCCGTCGCATGGGTCTCCCGGTCGCGGCCGGCTACGACAGAGCCTGGATTCTAACCAGGATCTCTAGTGGCACAGCTAGCACTGCAATGCAGTGCCTTAGACCACTGCGCCACTCGGTCTATATCCTAGATTTATTGCTTTCAAAGAAAACCAATTCATTTTTTCTTCTTCAGGGTATATTTAAGCAATAAGGCCCGAGGAGTTGTGGTATTTGGCCAATATACCACGGCTAAGGGCTGTTCTTATGCACGACGCAACTCGGAGTGCCTGGATACAGCCCTTAGCCGTGGTATATTGGCCATATATCACAAACGCCCGTGGTGCCTTATTGCTATTATAAACTGGTTACCAATGTAATAATAGCAGTAAAAACGAATTATTTGTCATACCCGTGAAATACGGTCTGATATACCATGGCTGTCAGCCAATCAGCATTCAGAGAACCACCCAGTTTATATTTTTCAATACATTTGTATTTACGATGTCCACTTCACATGCACTATGTTTTAGACAGAGGCGCACATGCTTTAGAACCAACTAAAAGGCAAATGATAAAGTGAAACGTGAGCCAAGCACAACCAGACAAAAGTGCTGCTAGAGGCAAGGCCTGTATCCACGACAACAGGAATGCACCCACACTTGAACACCTGCAGATCTTTCAAACCTCCTCCCACTTCAAACTCTCACACACTCAACCATTCCGTAGTTGGTAGAAGGCCCAGTTTGCGGAATTTGATACTTTTGCTTCACGACTGGAAATTGTGTGAGAATGAGATTAGTGAGATATATCTCAGATATCTCATGCACAAAAGCATCATGGCCCATTCGATCTAACAAAGACACTGATCCAAAAAATGTCCAAATAATGTTTGGCTTTGCCTTGTGAGTTTTCACTGTGACTGACCCCAACTTTCCCATCAGAATGCAGGACCCATAACAGTCCCTACAGAGTCTTTGAGAAATAAAAAGAGGGGGTCTGGAGAAATGATGGGATTTGATTACCTCCCTAAAGAGATGGTGCAGTCCAGTCCACACTACAATGTAGCCTACGTCTAAAACTTTCAGTTGGGGCGTTCTGCCAACAAAACCCAGTGCCAAGGCCTAACACTCACCCTCCCTCTCAACCCCCCAATCAACAAGCCCCATTGTTTATGAGATGTTGTTATTGTTGGTCGGCTTTCAGAAACAAAGGAAAACTCAAGAGCCCAGCAAGCGCAGCCACTTCCAAATAAAGAGCTGGGAGAAAGGAAGAAAAAGAAAGGGGAAAAAAACGAAAAGCCAAAATTCCTCTCATTCCCCGCTGGTGTTTTCCAGATTCCCGGAGTGTGTGAGTGAAGTAAGGCGACCGAGGGGAAATCAGAGTACGGCAAAAGGAAGAAAACCACATTCTTGAGGGGTAAGCGTCACCTCCACGCACACCGGGAAAAAAAAGATACGTTATTGCGGAACTATATCTTGTGGAAGGATGAAATAGTATGAATAAATTCATCAAAATAAAGTTTTTAATGAAAATATGGCAATCATTATTTTAATATGTTGGTAACCCGTTGTATAAAAGTGCTAACGGTTTGCCGGCCCTTGACGAACAACACCCGTGCCGATATATCCTCCAAACACCGGCTTCTTGGGCATTATCACTTAACTATTTACTGTACAGTTTACCTCAATAAATCACTTCTCATTACAGAAGTCTCTCTCACTTCAGTGAGGTGTATGAAGTCCCTTACTCTCCAATTACCTGGGGCATTTTTTAAAAGTTTTTAAAATGTCAAACGTCTCACTTCTAGGCCTATATCTACCAGTTGTAATGAAAAGGCCTTAATCATCATCCTGTCGTATGGTGTCCTGTCAGTTCTACAGCCCTCTGAATAGAGATCGCGACCCCGGCCCGCCATAGCCAACAACAGCCACACATTGTGTCTCCGCAACAGTTTTATCACCAAGCAATCAACCCAACACACAAATTGCTTTCCTGAACACAACGGTGACTTAAACTTGACCAGTTGTTTTGCCCCCATTCAAGAGTGCCAGTAATTGGCAACATTTATCCCCCTTATTACTATGGGAACTGGGGTTGAAAGACAGAGAAGTGGAGGTATTGAGAAGCATCAGGATTTATTAACATTTAGGAGGGGGAGGAACTGAATGTAATATACTACTTGGGTTCTAATGGGGAATATGTCATGCATGGAATTGAACTGAGAGTACTAAATTAGTGGATACAGGAAATGAGAACAAACAAACAAAATAACTGTAAAGAGTTCCAACAGTCGCTAATGAAAGACAGAGCGAGCATTGAGGCATGTTGCTTCTGTTGTGGGTGAAGTTTTCAAATCAAATTGGGATGACTTTTACAGCTCTACTGTCTGTGAACACTGTGTTGTCACTGTCACTTTGTGGGATCCTTTGGATCAAAGGGACACATGTATCCTTGTTTCGGTTATTGTGAGGACAATTGTGGTGACATGTTTATTTGTCACAGAACACAGGCATGCACGCGTGCGTGCACACACACCACATCTCCATTCATCATCACACACATGCACACACACTCTCTCTCTCTCTCTCTCTCTCTCTCTCTCTCTCTCTCTCTCTCTCTCTCTCTGTCTCTCTCTCTCTCTCTCTCTCTCTCTCTCTCTCTCTCTCTCTCTCTCTCTCCCTCTCTCTCTCTCTCTCTCTCTCTCTCCCTCTCTCTCTCCATCTCACACACGGGCAATTAACCATGGTCTATATCTGAATTCCTGTTCTTCAGTATAACTACTCCTTGCCCTCAGAAACAATGTACCTTAGCGATGGGCCACATTCTTGGGTTACCAGGCCTAAACGCTGTGGAAACAGATACCGTAAGTATTTAGCAATGTCTGGAAAAAGCACATCCCAGCAAGTAGTCTAACAGGTCAAGTGACAGCGTAGTCTGGGGTGAGCTAACAGCTACCAAACATTTCTTCCTCTAATTGCCAGAAACATAGAAAGAAACATCTTGGAACACACAGTAACACACACACACAGAAACACGAGCACACATTCACGCACACACACACATTTCCTGTTTCTCCTGGGTTTTAATCCGAGCCCTGTGGATGACAACAGAAACTAAAAACGTAACAATAACGTTAGACTTACTGGAAGGCCATCATGGTTGTCGTGTGTGTGTGCTTGTGTTGAACAATGTTTTAAAAAATTCTGCGAAGAACTGCATAAAAATACATAATTATGGTCAGTGTTGGGTTCCATCTCTGCTGCTCAGTTGTGGAGGTATTCCTGCTCTGTTTGTGGAGATCTGTAATTTGTTTGTTTCAGCAAATCTTTAATGTGCCAGAGACTTTGAAATGTGACGTATTGATCGTCTCTCTCTCTTTTCTTACTGTTTTTGTTTGTTTGTGTTTTGAGGTCTTTTTGAAATGATTAAACACATGTTGAGGTCCGTGGAAACATCATGGAGGAGTCTGTGTGTGTGCTTGTGTGTGTGTGTGTGTACATACGTTTTCTGTTTGTGTGTGTTCGTGCATGTGTGCGCGCGTGTGTTTGAGCACCATTTTTTTTTTTTTTCTCTCTCCTAGTTCAAACAGCTGACCTCCTGAACTATCTGTCCCATTAGCTTTGCAAGTGTGTCACCAGCACAAAAACAACAACCCTCCACACAGAATAACTATTTTTCTCTTTCACCCTGATTACAAACATCAAGCAAATGTGAGGCAGCGAGAGGGACAACACTCAGCAACTCCTTACTCATGTAAAACAGGTTCTCCTTCGCTGTTCTATGGAATTCTATGGGTTAAGCTCAGAATGGTTCTTAAAGGAAGTTGATGGCACGTTTAAGGCTACATTGTAGTGGGAGGAAGGTAGCATGCTAGGCTCCTAGACTCTCCATACAGCTGCTGAATGAGACTTAAGACCGAGGTGAAAAGGGAGTTTAGAGGTCTTGAACACTGCCAAGCGTTTTGAAATGTGTCAACAACGTCTCATATGGTGTCAGAGTGAAAACATACAGTATACTCAACACAACTTTTATATTTTATATTTTATAAAATGTATTTACCTAACTATTTTCCACATCTCCACAGAATAATACTGTTTTACAAACTGCTAAGTACGTGTCTGTATTTTTCCACATGAACATATACTGTCTAAACATAGCTGATTGAAGTAGTCCTGTCTCTTGTCCTATACACACCATTGCAGCACTGATGTTTCAGGCTGGGTGTGGCTTTGCTGTCAATCAAACTGCTCTGCACAGTTCCTTTTTAATACAGTTCCATTAAAATCTTTATATCCATCATACATTTAGCAGCATTCCTGAACGTTCTTGAACGTTCTCAATAAAGGAAAGAACATTAGTTGTGATTTACTAGGCGCATTAAGACCTGACACTTTCATTTGTGAAAATAATTCCACGTCATATCAAAGCGATCGCCCACATTAAACGCTGTGGAAAGCTCTTTAAAAGCAACTTTATACGCGTTCAGATGATTTGTATTCATTTTTCCTGGCAAGGGCATTTTTTCAGAGGTCACAGGAACTAAATAAAAATAAACAGCAAAGCCTCCAGATTGTGCTTTTGAATGGTATGTTACTGCACACTTTGTTTGAATTGGACTGAACCAGTCATGGTACACAGGTCTCTCTCTCTTTTGCAAGGTTCTATATCCAACAACGTACCCTATTATTAGTGGTAAGCACAGATTATTGGCTAATTCAATAACTCCAACTATGCTGTTTTACATACCACTGACGGAGCAAAATGAAACGAGCTAATGGATGTTTAATATCGACGATGAATTATCGTGAATCATATAACGGTAACTGTTTCTATCGAAGCCACCAAGCCTGCACCAAACACACACACACACACACACACACACACACACACACGTTTTCTATTTCTTGTGGGTTTTCATTAGAGCCCTGTGGATGACAACAGAATATACAGTGCCTTCGTAAAGTATTCAGACCCCTTGACTTTTTTTCCATATTTTGTTACGTTACAGCCTTATTCTAAAATGGGTTAAAAACATTATAATCCTCAGCAATCTACGCACAATACCTCATAATGACAAAGCAAAAACAGTTTTTTTTAACATTTTAGCAAATGTATTCAAAATAATAAACAGAAATACCTTATTTACATAAGTATTCAGACCCTTTGCTATGAGACTCCAAATTGAACTCAGGTGCACCCTGTTTCCATTGATCGTCCTTGAGACGTTTCTACAACTTGATTGGAGTTCACCTGTGGTAAATTCAATTACCACAGATTTGTAAAGGCACACTGTCTATATAAGGTCCCACAGTTGACAGTGCATGTCAGAGCAAAAACCAAGGCATGAGGTCGAAGGAATTGTCCTTAGAGCTCCAAGACAGGATTGTGTCGAGGCACAGATCTGGGGAAGGGTACCAAAAAATGTCTTCAGCATTGAAGGTCCCCAAGAACACAGTGGCCTCCATCATTCTTAAATGGATGAAGTTTGGAACCACCAAGGCTCTTCCTAGAGCTGGCTGCCCGGCCAAACTGAGCAATCGGGGGAGAAGGGCCTTGGTCAGGGAGGTGACCAAGAACCCGATGGTCACTCTGACAGAGCTTTAGAGTTCCTCTGTGGAGATGGGAGAACCTTCCAGAAGGACAACCATAATAATAATAATAATAATATGCCATTTAGCAGATGCTTTTATCCAAAGCAACTTACAGTCATGTGTGCATACATGTTTACGTATGGGTGGTCCCGGGCATTGAACCCACTACCCTGGCGTTACAAGCGCCATGCTCTACCAATTGAGCTACAGAGGACTGCAGCACTCCACCAATCAGGCCTTTATGGTAGAGTGGCCAGACGGAAGCCACTCCTCAGTAAAAGGCACATGACAGCCCACTTGGAGTTTGCCAAAAGGCACTTAAAGACTCTCAGACCATGAGAAACAAGATTCTCTGGTCTGATGAAACCAAGATTGAACTCTTTGGCCTGAATGCCAAGCGTCACATCTGGAGGAAACCTGGCACCATCCCTACGGTGAAGCATGGTGGTGGTAGCATCATTCTGTGGGGATGAGTCCCCTGTAGCTCATTTAGTAGAGCATGGCGCTTGCAACGCCAGGGTTGTGGGTTCGTTTCCCACGGGGGCCAGTATGAAAATGTATGCACTCACTAACTGTAAGTCACTCTGGATAAGAGCGTCTGCTAAATGACTAAAATGTTAAATGTTTTTCAGCGGCAGGGACTGGGAGACTAGTCAGGATTGAGGCAAAGATGAATGGTGCAAAGTACAGAGAGATCCTTGATGAAAACCTGCTCCAAAGCGCTCAAGACCTCAGACTGGGGCGAAGTTTCACCTTCCAACAGGACAACAACCCTAAGCACACAGCCAAGACAAGGTATGAGTGGCTTCGGGATAAGTCTCTGAATGTCCTTGAGTGGCCCAGCCAGAGCCCGGAATTGAACCCGATCGAACATCTCTGGAGAGACCTGAAAATAGCTGTGCAGCAACGTTCCCCATCCAACCTGACAGAGCTTGAGAGGATCTGCAGAGAAGAATGGGAGAAGCTCCCCAAATACAGGTGTGCCAAGCTTGTAGCGTCATACCAAGAAGATTTGATGCTGTAATCACTGCCAAAGGTGCTTCAACAAAGTACTGAGTAAAGGGTCTGAATACTTATATAAATGTGATATTTCAGTTTTTTATTTGTAATACATTTGCAAACATTTCTAAAAATCTATTTTTTCTTTGTCATTATGGGGTATGTAGATTGATGAGGGAAAATGTGGAAAAAGTAAAGGGGTCTGAATACTTTCCGAAGGGACTGTATGACTTGGCTTGGACTAAGGATTCTGGGAAAATAATGGAATTTTGGAACTGTTGACGGAACACAGGCTGTCTGCTCTTGGCCTGCCGGAAGAATCCTTCTCACTGGTCATACTAGTGGAGCGGTCACAGCGGTGGGTTTAGTTAGGCCTTCCAGAACAGAAAGATCTGACCCAGTGTAATGACACGTTTACATTTAACAACTGTTTTAAAACAGCTTCCGACGTCATCTCGTAGCATTGTTTGAGGCTTTTGTAACCAGTTATGTCAAAGAGCCAGGGTAGCTCAGTCGGTAGAGCGACAGACTTTTAAGTCATGATATATGAAGTGACGTGACAATAAAGCAGTGCAGTGGTATTTGTGAACTTCATTCTCTCTATGCATCATTATACCCTTCTATAGAAGCATTCACAAAGTGTGAAGCCATACCACATGGAGGATACTAACTATACTGGTGCCATTGCAGAAGAGGAGTTTTCCTCAGTGAATGGATGTGGAACATCCCACCCAAGCTTTCAAGCCGTCTTCCTCTCTACCGGAGTGCTCTATGTTCTCTCTCTCTCTCCCTCCTTCTCTTCACTCGTCCTTCTCCTCCATTCAGAGAAAGAAACACTAACCACACGTTTCTGTGTAGAATCCCAGACGGGCAGAGGACCATACCAGAAGTAGAGATCTCTGCCTCTCTCAGCCTCTCTCTCTCTATCTCCTGGCATGGTTGAGATTGCCCTGTAATTACAGGGGGGCAGGGAGGCCGACGGTGGATGTTGGACAGGGCCCATTGTTTGGGGAATAATGGCGTGAATAGGAAGGAGGAGAGTGAGGTATGATGTCATTGCTGGTTTGGTTTGGAACGCGGCTGTCTGCCTGTGGTGGCGGAGCTCGGTATTGCCTTTGCGCTCCCTGGCCCTGTGTCTGTGTTTGTGTTATAGATTATATCATGAAGAAATTGGAGGGGTGGCAAGCTGCAGCGAACAGGAGCAGTGTGTGTACGTGTGTGAACGTGTGCATGTGTGTTTGTGCGTGCGTATTCGTGCATGCGCATGTGTGTATGAATGATTGTGTGGTTGGAAAAATATGCTCTGTTTTAAATCCCATTTACCGTTTGTTTTAATGTTTTTAGATGGATGGATGGATGAATCGTTTGGACAGATGCAGCGGTGTTAGATTGTTTTTGCTTTTCTTGTAAGAGAGGAGAGGTTTAGAAGAAAAAGGAGCTTGTGTTTGTGTCGTCTGGAGTACTTCTATAATGTTGTCTTGTCCAATCCATACATCTGGAATGTACAGGACCTTCGGAAAGTATTCAGACCCCTTTACTTTTTCCACATTTTGTTACGTTATAGCCTTATTCTAAAATGGGTTAAATACACATTTTTCCTCATCAATCTACACACAATAACCCATAATGACAAAGCGAAAACAGGTTTGTAGAAATGTTTGCAAAAAAAAACTAATAAACTACTGAAATACCTTATTTACATAAGTATTCAGACCCTTTGTTATGAGACTCGAAATTGAGCTCAGGTGCATCCTGTTTCCATTGATCATCCTTAAGATGTTTGTACAACTTGATTGGAGTACACCTGTGGTAAATTCAATTGATTGGACATGATTTGGAAAGGCACACAGCTGTCTATATAATGTCCCACAGTTGACAGTGCATGTCAGAGCAAAAACCAAGCCATGAGGTCGAAGGAATTGTCCATAGATCTCCGAGACAGGATTGTGTCGAGGCACAGATCTGGGGAAGGGTAACAAAAAATGTCTGCAGCATTGAAGGTCCCCAAGAACACAGTGGCCTCCATCATTCTTAAAAGGAAGAAGTTTGGAACCACCAAGACTCTTCCTAGAGCTGGCCGCCCGGCCAAACTGAGCAATCGGGGGAGAAGGGCCTTGGTCAGGGAAGTGACCAAGAACCCAATGGTCACTCTGACAGAGCTCCAGACTTCCTCTGTGGAGTTGAGAGAACCTTCCAGAAGGACAACCATCTCTGCAGCACTCCACCAATCAGGCATTTATAGTAGAGTGGCCAGACGGAAGCCACTCCTCAGTAAAAGGCACATGACAGCCCACTTGGAGTTTGCCAAAAGGCACCTAAAGACTCTCTGACCATGAGAAACAAGATTCTCTGGTCTGATGAAACCAAGATTGAACTCTTTGGCCTGAATGCCAAGCGTCTCGTCTGGAGGAAACCTGGCACCATCCCTATGGTGTAGCATGGTGGTGGCAGCATCATGCTGTGGGGATGTTTTTCAGCGGCAGGGACTGAGAGACTAGTCAGGATCGAGGGAAAGATGAACGGAGTAAAGTACAGAGAGATCGTTGATGAAAACCTGCTCCGGAGCGCTCAGGATCTCAGACTGGGGCGAAGGTTCACCTTCCAACAGGACAATGACACTAAGCACACAGCCAAGATAACGCAGGAGTGACTACATGACAAGTCTCTGAATGTCCTTGAGTGGCCCAGCCAGAGCCCGGACTTGAACCCGATCGAATATCTCTGGAGAGAGCTGAAAATAGCTGTGCAGTAACGCTCCCCATCCAACTTGACAGAGCTTGAGAGGATCTGCAGAGAAGAATGGGAGAAACTCCCCAAATACAGGTGTGCCAAGCTTGTAACGTCATACCCAAGAAGACTTGAGGCTGTAATCGCTGCCAAAGGTGCTTCAACAAAGTACTGAGTAAGGGGTCTGAATACCATTTTATATTTTTAATACATTTGCAAATGTATTAAAAACCTGCTTTTGCTTTGTCATTATGGGGTATTGTGTCTAGATTGATAACGATTGTCTTTTTTTAAATATACATTTTAGAATAACGGTGTAACTTAACAAAATATGAAAAAAGTCAAGAGGTCTGAATTCTTTCTGAATGCACTGTATGTTTGGATAACATGGTAAATGCTGTGTGAGCCTAATGCACAATGACTGTTCACTTTTGACAAAAAGAATGGACGATTATAGGCCTATATCTACTGTTATTCATACGTAGTAAATAATGTTTGCATAATCAATATACAATATTAATATCACGACTCAGGATATGACCCAGATGCAGACACAGGAGGCGGATAGTACAGTTCTCAGATCATTTATTATAAACACGGGGCAAAGGGCAGGTTGAGGACAGGCAGGGGTTCGTAATCAGGTCAGAGTCAGGCAGGTACAGGACGGCAGGCAGGCTCGGGGTCAGGGCAGGCAGGTACAGGACAGCAGGGTCAGGGCAGGCAGAATGGTCAGAACCGGGAAAACTAGGAAATAAACACTTGAGAAACAGGAAAAATGGAAATCATGCTGGTAAGACCTGTCATGACGAACTGGCAACAGACAAACAGAGAACACAGGTATAAATACACAGGGGATAATGGGGAAGATGGACGACTCCTGGAGGGGGGTGGAGACAAGCACAAAGACAGGTGAAACCGATCAGGGTGTGACAATTAATGCGTATTTGTATGCCTGTATGTACAGTGCCTTGCAAAAGTATTTATCCCCCGTGGCGTTTTTCCTATTTTGTTGAATTACAACCTGTAATTTAAATAGATTTTTATTTGGATTTCCTGTAATGGACATACACAAAATAGTGAAATTAAAGAAATTACTTGTTTCAAAAAATTCAAAAAATGAAATCACGGAAAAGTGGTGCATGCATATGTATTCACCTTTGCTATGCAGCCCCTAAATAAGATCTGGTACAACCAATTACCTTCAGAAGTCACATAATTAGTTAAATAAAGTCCACCTGTGTGCAATCTAAGTGTCACATGATCTGTCACATGATCTCAGTATATATACACCTGTTCTGAAAGGCCCCAGAGTCTGCAACACCACTAAGCAAGGGGCACCACCAAGCAAGCACCACCATGAAGACCAAGGAGCTCTCCAAACAGGTCAGGGACAAAGTTGTGGAGAAGTACAGATCAGGGTTGGGTTATAAAAAATATCTGAAACTTTGAACATCCCACGGAGCACCATTAAATCCATTATAAAAAAAATAGAACGAATATGGCACCACAACAAACCTGCCAAGAGAGGGCCGCCCACCAAAACTCACGGACCAAGCAAGGAGGGCATTAATCAGAGAGGCAACAAAGAGACCAAAGATAACCCTGAAGGAGCTGCAAAGCTCCACAGTTGAGATTGGAGTATCTGTCCATAGGACCACTTTAAGCCGTACACTCCACAGAGCTGGGCTTTACGGAAGAGTGGCCAGAAAAAAGCAATTGCTTAAAGAAATAAATAAGCAAACACATTTGGTGTTCGCCAAAAGCCATGTGGGAGAAAGTACTCTGGTCAAATGGAAGAAGGTACTCTGGTCAGATGAGACTAAAATTGAGCTTTTTGGCCATCAAGGAAAACGCTATGTCTGGCGCAAACCCAACACCTCTCATCACCCTGAGAATACCATCCCCATAGTGAAGCATGGTGGTGGCAGCATCATGCTGTGGGGATGTTTTTTATCGGCAGGGACTGGGAAACTGGTCAGAATTTAAGGAATGATGGATGGCGCTAAATACAGGGAAATTCTTGAGGGAAACCTGTTTCAGTCTTCCAGAGATTTGAGACTGGGACGGAGGTTCACCTTCCAGCAGGACAATGACCCTAAGCATACTGCTAAAGCAACACTCAAGTAGTTTAAGGGGAAACATTTAAATGTCTTGGAATGGCCTAGTCAAAGCCCAGACCTCAATCCAATTGAGAATCTGTGGTATGACTTAAAGATTGCTGTACACCAGCGGAACCCATCCAACTTGAAGGAGCTGGAGCAGTTTTGCCTTGAAGAATAGGCAAAAATCCCAGTGGCTAGATGTGCCAAGCTTATAGAGACATACCCCAAGAGACTTGCAGCTATAATTGCTGCAAAGGTGGCTCTACAAAGTATTGCCTTTGGGGGGGGTGAATAGTTATGCAAGCTCAAGTTTTCTGTTTTTTTGTCTTATTTCTTGTTTGTTTCACAAGAAAAAATATTTTGCATCTTCAAAGTGGTAGACATGTTGTGTAAATCAAATGATACAAACCCCCAAAAAATCTATTTTAATTCCAGGTTGTAAGGCAACAAAATAGGAAAAATGCCAAGGGGGGTGAATACTTTCGCAAGCCACTGTAATCCATACGTGTGGATAGGTTATCATGATTACATTGTCATATCCATTGTACATAGCCTACTGCGTCACTAAGTCTAGTGAGAAATGGGGACTTCTGCATTTACAATGTAATCCCACACATTTATTGCAACATTTATTATCGTTGCCTCCAATAATATTTGGATGAAACAGGGCTAGATTCTAGATTGGAGCTATAATAACAGAGATTTAGAGCGCGGCTGGGGTAATGGGCGGAGCGTTTTTTGAGGAGAGGGCCTTTTCCCAAGTGAACTCAGCGGAGCGCTGAGGAATGGCTCTCTGGACCATCGTGGTGTAACTCGAACGCTGTTTTGGGAATAGCCAGAGAGGAACGGAGCTCTGTTTTCCAAACTCTTTATCTCCTGCGATATGTCAGCGTGATCTGTAGAGGGACGGGGATGACTTCTGACAAAGGGAGAGAGACAGAGAGAGAGAGAGAGAGAGAGAGAGAGAGAGAGAGAGAGAGAGAGAGAGAGAGAGAGAGAGAGAGAGAGAGAGAGAGAGAGAGAGAGAGAGAGAGAGAGCGATGGAGAGAGGTGGAGAGAGAGAGAGAGAGAGAGAGAGAGAGAGAGAGAGAGAGAGAGAGAGAGAGAGAGAGAGCGATGGAGAGAGGTGGAGAGAGAGAGAGGTGGAGAGAGAGAGAGGGGGAGTTGACGTAGGACTTACAAGAACGGATAAGTCAGGAAAAAAAGCAGCGGGAAACCCTATACCTCTCTCTGGCACAGGCTCACACATTCTCCCTCTCTCTCTACCTCTCTCTCTGTATCTGCATGTGTCTCTCTCTCTAACTTTCTCTGTGAACTTTGTGTCTCTCTTTTTCTCTCTGGTTGAAAAGTCTCTCTATTGCTATCTCTCTCTCCCCCACCCCCCCTCCCCCCCGTCTCACCCCTCACTCTCTCTCTCCCTCCCTCCATCTTCCTGACTAGCAGAGAAAGGAGAGAAGGCTAAGGGGGTAACTGAAGACAGGGCTACAGGAGAACAAGAGGCACACTTGACATTGTTGAGGAAATTACAATGACCTTGTTGAGAGCCGTTGCCAAACATCCATTTCAACCCCCCCCCCCCTTTCTCTGTGGTCTCTTTTCTGTTTATAAACAGACTGACTCTGTTTATCTCTTAATCTGTTTATCTCTTTATCTGTTTACCTGTTTATCTGTTTATCTGTTTATCTGTTTATCTGTTTATCTGTTTATCTCTATCTGTTTATCTCTATCTGTTTATCTGTTTATCTGTTTATCTGTTTATCTCTTTATCTCTTAATCTGTTTATCTGTTTATTTCTTTATCTGTTTATCTGTTTATCTGTTTATCTCTTTATCTGTTTATCTGTTTATCTGTTTATCTCTTTATCTGTTTATCTGTTTATCTGTTTATCTCTATCTGTTTATCTCGTTATCTCTTTATCTCTTTATGTATTTCTTCTTCTCCCGCTCCCTCTGTGTTTCTCTCTGTCAATTTCTATTTTCTCTCTCTATCATTTCCTTCTCTTACCCCATCTTTCTGACACCCTTCACTTCTGTTTCTGCCTCTCCCTCCCCCCTCTCTCTCTCTTTCAATATTCAGGGTTATCAGGGCAGTGATGGCCTAGTGTGCAGTAGGGTGCAGGTTGGCAGTGCCCGGGGCTGTGTGACTGTTGGACCTTTGGGTGATTGGCAGTATGCCCAGACACACCTCCTGTGGCTCCTTGCACTTTCCTGGCTCCGAGCCCAGACTGACCAACCCTGTGTGTGTGTGTGTGTGTGTGTGTGTGTGTGTGTGTGTGTGTGTGTGTGTGTGTGTGTGTGTGTGTGTGTGTGTGTGTGTGTGTGTGTGTGTGTGTGTGTGTGTGTGTGTGTGTGTGTGTGTGTGTTCCTCTGTCTGTGTGACCGACAAACAACACAATGGGGTCAGGCAGCCACGGGTCTCCTCCACAGTTTACCAATGAATGTGTGTATGATGAAATTTGGGATGTTTGCAATAGAATAACCTGATTATATACAATTGTTTCCTCTCTGCTACCAAATAAGGCTAAGCAGGAGCCAGCTCAGGAACTGGGCTTCAAACTTCAGTAAGTGGAACCAGACTAAAAGAGAAGACAACAAAGTCAGTGTTCTATCAGTGTTCTGGGACATTGTGGATGGTCATGTCACTGTTTCCATGTTATGGTTAACTAGCCTGTAGTTCCCCCCTCCTATCTCTCTCTCCCTGCCTCTCTCTCCCTCTCTTGCTCTCCCTCCCTCCCTCTCTTGCTCTCTCTCTCTCTCTCTCTCTCTCTCTCTCTCTCTCTCTCTCTGGTGGAGCTTGAGGCCCATCTCTCTCTCCCACTCCCCTTTTCCCTCTCTCTCCTTCACTCCTTATATCTTGCCAAGCTTCCCCACAAACAATCACAGAGCTAGCCAGCAGAGAGAAGAAGAAAGGAGCTTGTCACACAAATCCATTGCGCAGATGATGTGGATGAACTTGCTAACTACCCTCAGAAGGCCCAGACTGTTCCCTGACACTTGGACGCCATGCAGTCAACGTGGTTTTGACCAATGAGGTCACCCGTTGAAAGAACATCCATGACATCACCCTATTGGCCCATCACTCATCTCACCCAATCACACTCGAGAGTCAGGCGCTAACCCACAGAGAAGGAAGAAGACGGTCTAAAAATGAAACCAAATAAAATGAAGCAGAGAGGGGAAAAGACTGGAATATGTTTTTATTTAAAAGTAATCATTTTTCTTTAAATGGGTAAAGAGGAGAAGAAGGAGAGGTTTGTCCTAGAGAGGACAGGCAGTTATAGCAGAGGCCTAGTTTTTCCTCAAACCCAAACCAGACACTTGGAGGTGTCTCTGTATACAGTCAAACGTTTGTTGTGCTAGGATACTAAGCAGAGACAGGTTCATTGTTAGCTTTTGTGTCTGGAAACTTTACCGCTTTTTTCCAACCGCTCTTTTTGAAATTTGTGACCTCTGTAATCGGTGATGTTATTTTAAAACACTTTTTTTTAAGTTTCTTGTCTCACAGAGTTTCTTGACTTTATACTTTGTTGGGTCCGTTCACAAGGCCCCAGCTGCCTCCCCTCTCTCCCTCGCTCCCTCTCTCCCTATCTCCCTCTCTCTGTCTCTCCATCTCTCTCAATGTCTTTCTCTTGCTTTCCTTTTCTCTCAGTGTTCCCAGGGGTCATCAGCTGATTTGCCGGCTGTTGTTGATGACACCCGTTCACTTTGCCCCTCTGACCTCTGAACTTTAATGTCTTCTATTCGAGTCTTCTTTCTAGGAACATGAAAACCTGCCACACAAACAAACACGACATGGACCAGTCTGTCCCTCAAAGTCCCTCTTGTGAATAAACAACCTATTTTCCTATATACCATCCTAACTAGAGTTGCACAGTTCTGGGAACTTTCCCAAAATTTCCATCTTTCTTTGTTTTTCTCTCCAGAGGTGATGAAGAGCAGATTATAAGGATTTAACCTTAAACCCTTAAAACCCAGCCTATCAACACGCATCATCACAATTAAAAACAGTGTGCTCACTCTGCCACATATCTATTATTTGTCCAATTAAACAATAGATGGAGGGAAAAGGACGGGTTGAAGAACAGAAGAAGAGAGGAAGAGAGGAAACCCACACCCCCTCCCTCCCTCCCTCCATCCCTCCCTCCTTTTCTTTTAGTATTTTTTCCAACAGCGCAACCCTGTCACGCTTAGAGAGGGGGGC
The DNA here is from genome assembly GCF_964263955.1 of Coregonus lavaretus. Taxonomy (NCBI): domain Eukaryota; kingdom Metazoa; phylum Chordata; class Actinopteri; order Salmoniformes; family Salmonidae; genus Coregonus; species Coregonus lavaretus. The sequence continues at coordinate 61,097,602 of NC_139994.1, forward strand.
CGGACGAAACAAAACAAGCCGCCAAACTAACACAACCGAACGCCAAGCTCAAATTCAACCGTGATGGGCCGCCACCAAGCGAGCAAGAGCGAGCCTGACGTAAAAAAAAGCCCTTCTTTTGTAATGTATATTAACTCCAGGAGGCCATTGTCACCTGACAGACCATTGTTCTGTGTGGGCCTGGGCCCCGCCACAGGAGCAGGTTGGCTGCATTGTTTATGGAGATTGGGCGCGGGTGCTGACTGGGTGTCTGCTAGGCGGGGGTTAAAAAAGGGGGGAGACAGGGGGGACGCTGTGACCCTGAGCAGATGGCTTGGCAGGGGCTCTGCTGAGCCAAAAATTAATAGCGTGTGCCATTTCACATTGTCTGAGACAGGCTGCCTAAAAACCAAACTGCCCCCTCTCTCCCTCCCTCTCCCCCTCCATCTCCCTCACTACCCCTACCCTTCCACTCCCTCTCCCCCTCCATCTCCCTCACTACCCCTAACCTTCCCCTCCCTCTCCCCCTCCATCTCCATCACTACCCCTACCCTTCCACTCCCTCTCCCCCTCCATCTCCCTCACTACCCCTACCCTTCCACTCCCTCTCCTCCTCCATCTCCATCACTACCCCTACCCTTCCACTCCCTCTCCTCCTCCATCTCCATCACTACCCCTACCCTTCCACTCCCTCTCCTCCTCCATCTCCATCACTACCCCTAACCTTCCACTCCCTCTCCCCCACCTCCCTCACTACCCCTAACCTTCCACTCCCTCTCCCCCACCTCCCTCACTACCCCTACCCTTCCACTCCCTTTCCCTCTCCTCTTCTTCCTCTGCCTTGGCCCTCCCTCTCTATCACCCCCCTCCATCCCTCTCTGTCTTTACTCCCTCCCTTCTGCTCCCCCTCCCCCTCCCTATGCCTTGTCCTCCTCCCTCCTTCTCCCTCCTTCTCCCTCCTTTTCCCTCCTCCTCCCTCCTCGTCCCTCCTCCTCCCCCCTCCTCCCCCCTCCTCCCTCTCCCCCAACATCTGGAACTACAGTCTCCATGGAGTGCTCCTTCATTGGCAACTTCACTCTTTTTACAAACACTCCTTCGCTCTCTCTCTCTCATCCATTCATTCATTCACACCCTTGCTCATTCATCTTGCTCTCAATAGCTCAAATAAACATTCATTCACAGGTTTGCTCATTCAGAAGGGGCTTTATCGGCAGACAAATGAGGCACCTGTGTTTCAAAAGCTCTCCCGCTGAATGACCTGCTATCCCGTTTCCTCTAACCCTCTAGCTCACTCACTCACCTTCTCCTTCTCTCTCTATTCCTACCTCCTCACCCACTCATTCCCCTTTAAGAGCCTACCATAACAAACACCCTCCACTACTATTGGCACGACTTCCTCCGAAGCTGCCTCCCCTCCTTGTTCGGGCAGGCTTTGGCGTTTGTCGTCACTGGCCTTCTAGCTACTGCCGCTCCATATCACATCATTCCATTTGTTTTGTCTTGTTTATTACACACACCTGGTTCATATCCCCTCATCAGTACCTGTATAAGTGTTCCCTCTGCCCCCCTTTGTCTTTGTGTGTGATTGTTTATTGTGGAGGAGAGAGAAGCTAGGTGGAGCTCCGTGTATTTTGTATCGCCGGGAATATTCGTTGTGTGCCTTGTATTTTCCAGTGCGCCTGTTTTGCGCACTGGAGTGTTTTTACGCATTCCTGCGTAACTCTGTTATTCTGTGATTTACCTGATTCCAAATCATCTCATCACAGAATCACACACCTGAACATGGAGTCAGCATTCGACTATGCTAACCAGCTTGGGAGAAGCGATGGATCGGGTTCTCCAGGTCATCCAACGCCTGGAGAGGAGAGGACCCGATCTTTCGGGACCAGCTGAGCGACCGGATCCAGCCACCCACACCCCAGCACCCAGAGGGATTCATATATCTCGACCACAGGATTTTGACAGGACAGCTGCCCTCTGCCAGGGATTCCTCCTACAAATGGATTTAACTTCTCGACCATCAGCCCGGCTCCATCGGAGCGGGAGAAGGTGTCCGCACTCGTCTCCCGCCTCTCGGGGAAAGCCCTGGAGTGGGCCAACGCGGTCATGAGTGAAGGAGGAGCCACGTTGGACAACTTCGGGGAGTTCACTCGCCCAAAGGTAGAGAGGAGGGCGAGCGGATCTGTCGTTTGATCAACTGGTGGACATGGCCATCCGGTTGGACAACCTGCTGACTTCTAGAGGACATCCTGGAAGGGGCCTGCCCGTTCTACCAACCCCCCCAACCCGGATCACGAGATGATGGAGCTGGGTGGAGCGGCGATCCGGGAGAGCGGAGGATGACAGCGCCAGTCTCACTCTTGTGGCACGGGAGGACATTCTGCTGCACGCTGTCGTCAGCGTTCTTTTGGGTCTGGAGGCGGCAGGCAGGGCACTCTCGCGTCGCCCCAGGTATCGAACACCCACACTCGTTCAGAGCCCTCTGCTGCGCACTGTACCCTACACATCCACTTTCCTGATTACATTGTAGTTCTCCAGTGTAAGACACTGGTCGATTCAGGCACAGCTGGGAACTTTATGGACAGGTCCTTTGCACATAGTCTAGGCATTACATTGGTTCCCCTATCCATTCCACTCCCCATCAGAGCACTTGACAGTCAACCATTAGGGCCTGGGTTCGTTAGGGAAGTTACAGCACCAGTCACTATGGTTACGCACAAGACTCATTGAGAGCAAGTCACTTTTTATTATTATTGAGTCTCCTGATTTCCCTGTTGTGTTAGGTCTTCCCTGGTTAGCACTACACAACCCCACCTTTTCATGGCCGCAGAGGGTTCTCACGGGGTGGTCACGAGAGTGTCAGGGTAGGGTTTTGTGAAGAAGAAAGACGGAGGTCTGCGCCCTTGCATTGATTACCGAGCACTGAACAAGGGGACAATACGTTATAGTTATCCTCTACCCCTCATTCCATATGTGATCGAGTCAATGCATGGGGTGCGCTTCTTCACAAAATTAGATCTCCGGAGTGCGTACAACCTGGTGCGTGTCCGAGAGGGAGATGAGTGGAAGACAGCATTCAGCACAACCACGGGGCATTACGAATACCTGGTGATGCCCTACGGTTTGATAAATGCTCCATCCGTCTTCCAGTCCTTTGTGAACAAGGTGTTTCGGGACATGCTTGGTCGCGGTGTAGTGGTCTACATCAATGACATTCTGGTTTATTCCGCTACGCGCGCCGAGCATGCATCCCTGGTTCGCAAAGTGCTGGCCCGACTGTTGGAACATGACCTTTATGCTAAGGCAGAAAAGTGTCTGTTTTTCCAGCAGTCCGTCTCCTTCCTCGGATACCGCATTACCACCTCAGGTGTGGAGATGAAGGGAGATCGCATTTCAGCCGTGCATAATTGGCTGACTCCAACCACGGTAAAGGAGGTGCAGCGATTTATTGGCTTTGCCAACTACTAACGGAGGTTTATCCGGGGCTTTGGCAAGGTCGCAGCTCCCATCACATCTCTGTTGAAGGGTGGGCAGTCCCGGCTCTGCTTGTCTGCTGAGGCTGACAGGGCCTTCAGTAACCTGAGGGTTCTGTTCACCTCAGCCCCGGTACTGGCCCATCCCGATCCATCACTACCGTTCGTAGTGGAGGTGGATGCATCCAAGGCAGGGATAGGCGCTGTCCTATCGCAACGCTCGGGCACGCCATCCATGCTCCGCCCCTGTGCCTTCTTCTCCAAGAAGCTCAGCCCGGCGAAGCAGAACTACGACGTTGGTGATCGGGAACTGTTGGCTGTTGTCCGAGCCCTGACCGTGTGGAGGCACTGGCTCGAAGGGGCAAAACACCCTTTCCTCGTCTGGATGGAACACCGTAACCTGGAGTACATCCGGGCAGGGAGGAGGCTGAATCCTCGCCAGGCCAGGTGGGCCCTATTCTTCACCCGGTTTGATTTTACACTATCTTACATCCCAGGTACGAAGAATGTGAAAGCAGATGCACTGTCACGGCTGTACGACACAGAGGAGAGGCCCATAGACAACACCCCCATACTCCCGGCCTCCTGCATTGTGGCGCCGGTAGTATGGGCGATGGACGCGGACATAGAGCAGGCGTTACGCACAGAGCCATCTCCACCTCAGTGTCCAGCTGGGCTGCAGTACGTGCCTGCTCTTGGCCGTGACCGTCTGATCTATTGGGCACACACGTCCCTCTCCTCTGGTCACCCATGTATCAGTCGTACAGTGCGCTGCCTGACCGGAAAGTACTGGTGCCCTACCTTGACTAAGGACGTGAGGGTGCATGTCTCCTTCTGCTCGGTGTGCGCCCAGAGTAAGGCACCTAGGCACCTCCCAGCGGGTAAGTTACAGCCCTTACCAGTTCCACAATGGCCATGGTCCCACTTCTGTATTGACTTCCTTGCTGATCTTCCCCTCTCTCAAGGTAACACCACCATCCTGGTCGTGGACCGCTTTTCCAAAGCCTGCCGCCTCCTTCCTCTGCCCGGTCTCCCCGCGGCCCTGCAGACTGCGGAGGCCCTGTTTACACACGTCTTCCGGCACTACGGGGTGCCAGAGGTCATAGTGTCTGACCTGGGTCCCCAGTTTACATTCAGGGTCTGGAAGGCGTTCATGGAACGTCTGGGGGTCTCGGTCATCCTGACCTCTGGTTTTCACCCCGAGTCAAATGCTCAGGTGGAACGGGTGAATCAGGATGTGGGTAGGTTCCTGCAGTCCTACTGCCAGGACCGGCCGGGGGAGTGGTCGGTGTTCTTGCCATGGGCCGAATATGCCCAGAACTCTCTCCGTCACTCCTCCACTAACCTAATGCCATTTCAATGTGTTTTAGGTTATCAGCCGGTTCTGGCACCGTGGCATCAGAGCCAGACCGAGGCTCCTGTGGTGGATGACTGGTTTCTGCGCGCGGAGGAGATGTGGAACGCTGCTCACGTACACCTCCAACGCGCCGTGCGTCGCCAGAAGGCCAACGCTGACCGCCACTGCAGTGAGGCCCCGGTCTTTGTACTGGGTGATCGGGTCTGGCCTCGACCCGGAATCTGCCCCTCCGCCTGCCCTGCCGGAAGCTGAGCCCGCGGTTTGTGGGGCCGTTCAAAGTCCTGAGGAGAATAAACAAGGTTACCTGTAGTTTATCACTCCCTCCAGATTATCGTATTAACCCCTCGTTCCATTTGTCTCTCCTCAGGTCGGTGGTGGCTGGTCCGCTCCAGGAGGCTGAGGTGTGGGAGGTCCCTCCACCCCCTCTGGACATCGAGGGGGCCCCGGCGTACTCTGTCCGTTCCATCCTGAATTCGAGGCGTCGGGTGGGGGGCCTTCAGTACCTCTTGGAGTGGGAGGGGTATGGTCCAGAGGTGCGGTGCTGGGTCCCCGTGAGGGATATCCTCGATCCCTCCCTGTTGCGGGATTTCCACCGTTGCCATCCGGCTCGCCCTGCTCCGCGTCCTCCTGGCCGTCCCCTCATCAGGACCTGTATATGTGTTCCCTCTGCCTCCTTGTCTTTGTGTGTGATTGTTTATTGTAGAGGAGAGAGAAGCTCGGTGGAGCTCCGTGTATTTTGTATCACCGGGAATATTCGTTGTGTGCCTTGTATTTTCCAGTGTGCCTGTTTATGCGCACTGGAGTGTTTTTACGCATTACTGCGTAACTCTGTGGTTCAGAATAAATCCTGTTATTCTGTGATTTACCCTCCTGCGCCTGACTCCTTCAAAATCACCTCATCACAACTATACATTCCCTCCTCCTAGCTCCTACAGCTCATCACATAACAGTCCCTGCTATCTAGTCTGGGGCATGCATCCTCCAACAAACATTTCCGGGGCCTCTTCAGAATCCGCCAAGAATGGGACATGGGGTCAGAGGGCCGCCGGACCCCCTCGACGGGCCCCCTCTCCTAATCACCAGGGCTCTTCCTGTCTCTCTGGGCCCCCCGGCTGACAGCCAGAGAGATGGAGGACGAGGGGGAACCAGACGGTCAGGGCCTTAGTGCAGCCCACTTGGCAGGCTCCTACTGTGGGGCTCTGTGTGTGTGTGTGTGTGTGTGTGTGTGTGTGTGTGTGTTTGGTTGCCTTTTTTGTGTTAATCTATGTCTACTTGTCTGTGTGACGCTGTGTTTGTTTCTGTGTGTATTTATTTGTGTGTGTGTGTGTGTATTTATTTGAGTGTGTGTGCGTGTGTGTATGCAGATGTGTATGTAGCAGACGTGGGCGTAAGGAATCAAGGGTCAGGGTTAAAAATGCTGCAGTTGACAAAGTAAAGCTGCCATCCAAACACTATCTCCACAACAATAGCATTAGCAACAAGGAGGAAATATGTATCACGTAATCATGCACTACACAGTGAGGGAGACTCTGTAATGGGACTTTAGACAGGATCAACTTGAAAGGTAAGGTATTGCCACTGACATTCTGAAGACCTAAAACATCAAGGATAGGTTTTTGTTCAACCAAACCATTTTTGCTGTTTTCTTACAAGGTTTTATGAGTTGGCTTTATCCATGGGTTGCATTAGTATTTTGCAATTGGTGGGACTGCTCCAAAAATCCTTATTGTTTTACATAAATGTGTTCAGTTCTCGCTATATGTGACTGAACCAACTTTGTGTCAGTAGTATATTGCAGAATAAGGGCACTAACCCAAACTAAACCAGTTGTTGAGCTTAGTTTACTGGATATGAATATCCCATAAGAATTTACACAAAGTGGAGAGATTTACTTTTGTTGGAAACCTTCATTGTTATGACATCTTTGTCCTTTTCCTCTTTGTTCTTGTGTCTGGTTTAGATTTGAGCAGGGATTCTGTACAAGCCCTCACTACAATGAAAACCTCCCAAAACATTGGAACGGGTCCTTATTGACCACAATATTGCATATCAAGATTCAGGAGCAAATATTTCCACCACATCCTGACAACAAACTAAATCATTTCTGTTGAGGTTTGGAGAAATAGGGCTGCCTATAATCGAAAAGGACTCCAATAAATCTTGATTTTGGCGTATGCGTCCTGAAAGGTCGAAAGATCTCGTTAAAGATTTACACAAACACAGTGTGGAACTATGTATTGGCTCATGGTTTCCACATACCCTGAAGGGAGGAACATGACTGTCACTTACAGTAAAAGTATGTCTACAGTAACAGACTGTCCAATAAGGGCTTCCCAATCACATCAGTTACTGAGTCAGCATTGCCATAGCATAGCATGAATGTTGTTGCTAACGCAAATCAATGTGTGGTTCCAACGTCCTTGTTGTATATTTTAGATGACTACCATCGGACCAAACTTGCCTAATGTTATTAGCCAGTTAAGGGAAACTACAGTAGGCCGAAGGCAATTGAACAGTTCACAAAGCTTGTTGCAGATGCCTTCAAAGCATTCACAATGTGCATGGTATTACTAACCTGTTTTTTGGCGACATTTTTGTGTAAAAAATACCAGAAACCTCATTATAATCTCGTGGTGAGATTTATTTAGAAACTTTTCTTAAAAATGTGCGTTATCAGGAGGCGATTATTAAATAGTAAATTGAGCAATAAATAAATAGTCACCTGTTTATATAACGCACATTGTTGGAGTGGCTGATTGTTCACCAGCTGGACGAGTCCCATAAAGCTGCCAGAAGGGCAGCACACGGGAGGGAAGGACTGGGGAAGAGAGGTTACTCCCGTATAGTCGTACTCAGTACCAGAGATAATGGAGGGAGCTCGGTTTTGTTCCCCACAGAATACAGCAAGACCCCGGAGCCCAGAAGACAGTATCCCGGAGGAGGTCTCCTGGAGGACACCCATTATTTTCTCTTTGTTTATTATTTAAATAAACACCCTTGAAACCGAGCTAATACAATTCTGTCCGTGTCTGATCTGTGTACACGTCTTGATCAAACCCTCTGGTCTGCCACAAGTGGTGGAGAATGCGGGCATTCTGAAAACGTGGTCAGATCAGGGTTGATGTTTACGCAGCATCAGCATGGACTGAGTTGATAGCTCAGTTCGTCCGGGCCCAACAGGCACAACAGGCGGTTCAGGAACGAATGCTGGAGGAACAGCGGCTACAAAATATTCGCCTCGTTGAGGAAATCAGGAAGCTACAAGGAGGAGCGCCTACTGAATCGCATCCAAACCTGTTTTTAATCAAGCTAACGGAGGATGATGACATCGAAACATACCTCTGCACGTTTGAACGGACAGCGCTACGGGAAGGATGGCCAAGGCCGAAGTGGGCAAGTCTGCTGGCCCCATTCCTGTCCAGGAATGCCCAAATGGTGTATTGGGACCTTAACGACGAACAGGCGGCTAACTACGACGGTCTCAAATGGGAGCTACTCAGCCGCTATGGGTACAGCATGGCCCATTGGGCTCAACAGTTCCACGACTGGAGGTTCGTGGCCGACGCCTCCCCCCGAGCCCAGATGAGCGACCTACTGTGCATCACCAGGGCTCCTAACCGACATATCCACCCTCTCCATCATAGACAAAGTGGTCATGGATTGCTTCTTATGGGTGCTACCCCACGACAGCATGTCCACGCGCGCCCCAGACCTTGGAGGACCTCCTGGGATTAGTGGAGATGCATCAGGACACCGTGGTCCTGCTGAAGGGGAGCCGGGCCGAGTCGGGGACCGGTCCGAGGGGACGGAAGGACAACCCACCGCCGTATACCCCGAACCGACAGTCAGCGGGGCCAAAGGGCCGCTGACCCGCGGAGAGACGGCTGGGGGAGAGCCGATCCACCGCCGACGACCCCAGGTAGATGGAGACCAAAGGAGGTGTTTTGAGTCTAGCGCCCGGGGGCACCTTGCATGGAATTGCCCGGCTTGAGAGGAGTCAATGCCATCAGCGAGCCGCGGAGGTGAGGTGGGCCACGCAGTGAACTAAGTCACCTCCTGTTGGGTGCACCACAAACCATCGGCACCCATGGTCCCGGTGAAAGGACACGACACTGAAGCTCTACTGGACTCCGGGAGTGTGGTTACGCTCGTAGCCATGAGCCTGCTGGCCCAGGGGACCGAACGTGGCATGGATATGTCTGTTTCCTGTGTCCACAGTGACACCAAGCGGTATCTGACCATACAGTCCAACATCGTGACACCACAAGGGAGCTGCCAGATGATGGTGGGTGCTGTACCGGAGTTACCGGTACCCCTCCTTGTGGGACGAGATTGTCCGCTGCTCGCAGCACTGTGGAGGCACGAGCTGAGGATAAAGGTATGAGCCGGTGGGAGACGAGAGCGAGGACGACCCATCGCCTGCGTGGCCCAGAAGCAAGCGGTTGACATGCCCGTATCTACGGGTCCGGAGTATGAGGGGGCACTGGAACCCGACCCCCCCCCCGGTGAACAACTGGAGGAGGAGCCTGTCCTCCCCCTCATCGATTTCGAGGGACCAGCCGTGTCACCCGCCATGGGCCAACTGAGGGGACAGTTCGGGACTGCCCAGTGGGAGGATCCGAATTTGAAAGCTGCCGCTGCCCAAGCGAAAGCTCGGGGGGAGGCTCCCCTTTTTCCTATTTTGTTGCCTTACAACCTGGAATTAAAATTGTTTGTATCATTTGATTTACACAACATGCCTACCAATTTGAAGATGCAAAATATTTTTTGGGGTGAAACAGAAAAACAGAAAACTTGAGCGTGCATAACTATTCACCACCCCCAAAGTCATTACTTTGTAGAGCCACCTTTTGCAGCAATTACAACTGCAAGTCACTTGGGGTATGTCTCTATAAGCTTGGCACATCTAGCCACTGGAATTTTTGCCTATTCTTCAAGGCAAAACTGCTCCAGCTCTTTCAAGTTGGATGGGTTCCGCTGGTGTACAGTAATCTTTAAGTCATACTACAGATTCTCAATTGGATTGAGGTCCGGGCTTTGACTAGGCCATTCCAAGACATTTAAATGTATCCCCTTAAACCACTCGAGTGTTGCTTTAGCAGTATGCTTAGGGTCATTGTCCTGCTGGAAGGTGAACCTCCGTCCCAGTCTCAAATCTCTGGAAGACTGAAACAGGTTTCCCTCAAGAATTTCCCTGTATTTAGCGCCATCCAGCATTCCTTCAATTCTGACCAGTTTCCCATTCCCTGCCGATGAAAAACATCCCCACAGCATGATGCTGCCAACACCATGCTTCACTGTGGGGATGGTATTCTCAGGGTGATGAGGGGTGTTGGGTTTGCGCCAGACATAGCGTTTTCCTTGATGGCCAAAAAGCTCAATTTTAGTCTCATCGGACCAGAGTACCTTCTTCCATATGACCAGAGTACCTTCTACCACATGGCTTTTGGCGAACACCAAATGTGTTTGCTTATTTATTTCTTTAAGCAGTGGCTTTTTTCTGGCCAGTCTTCCGTAAAGCCCAGCTCTGTGGAGTGTACGGCTTAAAGTGGTCCTATGGACAGATACTCCAATCTCCGCTGTGGAGATTTGCAGCTCTTTCAGGGTTATCTTTGTTCTCTTTGTTGCCTCTCTGATTAATGCCCTCCTTGCTTGGTCCGTGAGTTTGGTGGGCGGCCCTCTCTTGGCAGGTTTGTTGTGGTGCCATATTCTTTCCATTTTTTAATAATGGATTTAATGGTGCTCCGTGGGATGTTCAAAGTTTCAGATATTTTTTTATAACCCAACCCTGATCTGTACTTCTCCACAACTTGGTCCCTGACCTGTTTGGATAGCTCCTTGGTCTTCATGGTGCTGCTTGCTTGGTGGTGCCCCTTGCTTAGTGGTGTTGCAGACTCTGGAGCCTTTCAGAACAGGTGTATATATACTGAGATCATGTGACAGATCATGTGACACTTAGATTGCACACAGGTGGACTTTATTTAACTAATTATGTGACTTCTGAAGGTAATTGGTTGCACCAGATCTTATTTAGTGGCTTCATAGCAAAGGGGTTGAATACATATACACACACCGCTTTTCCGTTAATTATTTTGAAGAATTTATTGAAACAAGTTATTTTTTTCATTTCACTTCACCAATTTGGACTATTTTGTGTATGTCCATTACATGAAATCCAAATAAAAATCCATTTAAATTACAGGTTGTAATGCAACAAAATAGGAAAAACGCCAAGGGGGATGAATACTTTTGCAAGGCACTGTACTGTTGCTTCCCCAACGGTACATGGGAATCGTTCTTCAGCTGGCCCACACTGGGAATGGAGGAGACCCGGGAAGGATCGCCGCCCGGTTCCACTGGCCCGGGATGAGGAGAGCTGTGGAAGACTATTGTCGCAGCTGCCTGGAGTGTCAAATCACTGCCCCAAAAGCACACTTCCGAAACCCGCTGGTCCCCCTACAGATCATCTGTGTGCCCTTTGAACGCATAGCCATGGACATAGTGGGACCCCTGGTAAAAACGGCATGAGGACACCGGTACATCCTGGTAATGGTAGATTATGCCACCCGGTATCCCAAGGCCATTCCCCTTCGTGCGGCGGTCTCCAAGGGAATCGCCCGGGAGCTGTTCCACCTCTTTAGCTGGGTGGGCATCCCGAACGAGATCTTGACAGACCAAGGTTCCGAGTTGATGTCCCGCCTAATGAAAGATGTGTGTGCTCTCCTGCAGATCAAGCAGATCCGGACCTCCGTCTTTCACCCGCAGACGGATGGGCTCGTCGAGCGGTTCAATAAAACGCTCAAACAAATGCTGCGGAAGGTCATCGAGTGGGATGGGAAGAACTGGGACCAGCTACTACCCCACCTAATGTTCTCGGTTTGAGAAGTGCCCCAGGCATCCACCGGGTTTTCCCCTTTCGAACTCCTCTACGGGAGGAGGCCACGCGGCCTACTGGACCTCGCCAAGGAGGTGTGGGAAGCCCAGCCGACCCCCTTACGCAGCGTAGTGGAACACATGGAGATGATGAGGGAGCGGATGACAGCCATATGGCCAGTGGTAAGGGAACATATGGAGAAGGCCCAACGCACCCAAGCCCTACAATCGGGGAATCCAGCCCCGAGAATTCCAGGTGGGAGACAAGGTGCTGGTCTTAATCCTCACGGCAGAAAGTAAGTTCCTGGCAACATGGCACGGGCCGTACGAGGTGATAGAGAAGCTGGGACCCGTCAATTACCGCGTACGGCAGCCGGGGAGATGGAAACACCAACAGATTTACCACGTGAACTTATTGAAGAGGTTGCACGAGAGGAAAGCCTTGGCCGTGTTATGGTTGGGACACAGGACATCAACGGTACCAGTGGTGGTCCCGAGCAATGAGGACCTCGACCTGGCCCAGAAGCAAACGCTCCGGGAGTTCGTCGATCGGAACACAGTGGTGTTCTACGAGAAGCTGGGCCGCACGACCCTCATTGAACACCACGTCTGTCCCCGGCCCGAGGAAACGGTACGAAAGAGGCCATACCGGATCCCTGAGGCCCGAAGGAAGGCCGTGAAGCAGGAAGTGGAGGCTATGCTGAGGATGGGGATCCTCGAAGAGTCCCACATCGCATAGTGCATCCCCAAACCGGACAGTAGCCTGCGCTTCTGTAATGACTTCCGGGGTGTGAACGACATCAGCTTGTTCGACGCCTACCCCATGCCGAGGGTGGACGAGCTCATCGACCGATCTGGAGAGGCCTGGTACATCAGCATCCTCGACCTGACCAAAGGATATTGGCAGGTACTGTTGACAGCCTCCATCGGGAGAAGACAGCGTTTTCGACACCATACGGCTTATATCCGTACCGGGTGCTCCCATTCGGTCTCCACGGAGCCCCATCCACGTTCCAGCGCCTGATAGTACGCAGCGGCCTATTTGGATGATATCATCATCCACAGCCAAGGTTGGGAAGAGTTCTGACGCACCTCCAGGCGGTGCTGGATGCTCTCAGGCTAGCCAGGTTGACAGCGAACCCCAAGAAATGCAAGCTAGGGTTCGACGAGGTATAGTAGCTGGGGTTTTTGATTGGACTGGGGAACGTCAAGCCCCAGGAGAGGAAGGTCCACACGGTACGTGACTGGCCCGTTCCACGCACTAAAACACAGGTCAAGTCCTTCCTGGGACTGGCAGGATACTACAGCCGGTTTATCCCCAACTTTGCGTTTATAGCCTCCCCCTTACCGATCTAACCAGGGCCCGCCTCCCAAAAACAGTGAAATGGACGGGCGAGACCAAAGCGGCGTTCAGGCGCCTGAGGGAAGTGCTGTGCTCCCATCCGATTCTCATAACGCCCGATTTCCAGGTACCGATGTTGGTCCAGACGGACGCATGCGACACGGGACTAGGGGCCATCCTGTCCCAGGTACACGATGCGGAGGAGCACCCCATCATGTACTTAAGCCGAAAGCTGATATCCAGAGAAAAAAGTACTTGATTGTCGAGAAAGAGTGCCTAGCGGTGAAGTGGGCGCTAGACACTCTCAAGTATTACCTGTTGGGCACCCACTTCACCCTGGTCACAGACCATGCTCCCCTGGTCTGGATGGCCAGGGGAAGGGACACAAACGATCGGGTCACCAGGTGGTTCTTGTCCCTTCAATGCTTCTCTTTTTCTGTTGTGCACAGGTCAGGGGTGAAGCATGGGAACGCGGATGCCCTATCGAGAAGGGAAACATATGTCGCACTGACAACCGCCCCCTCCCCGACATACGTCGAGGCCTGGTGACAGACGGAGTCTACATCACGCGGTGATGGCTCCCTCTGCTGGACGTGCCAGGTCTCGACGGGCTCTCCGGCCAGGACTAATTGGGACTGATTGTGGTTTGTGAGTAATCAAGGGGCTGATTGCTCACCAGCTGGACGAGTCCCATAAAGCTGCCAGAAGGGCAGCACACGGGAGGGAAGGACTGGGGAAGAGAGGTTACTCCCGTATAGTCGTACTCAGTACCAGAGATAATGGAGGGAGCTCGGTTTTGTTCCCCACAGGATACAGCAAGACCACGGAGCCCAGAAGACGGTTTCCCGGAGGAGGTCTCCTGGAGGAGCCCAGAAGAAGGTATCCCGGTGGAGGTCTCCTGGAGGAGGTCTCCCGGAGGAGCCCAGAAGACAGTATCCCGGAGGAGGTCTCCTGGAGGAGCCCAGAAGACGGTATCCCGGAGGAGGTCTCCCGGAGGAGCCCAGAAGACAGTATCCCGGAGGAGGTCTCCCGGAGGAGCCCAGAAGATAGTATCCCGGAGGAGGTCTCCCGGAGGAGCCCACAAGACAGTATCCCGGAGACCTATTCTTTTCTCTTTGTTTATTATTTAAATAAACACCCTTGAAACCTGAGCTAATACAATTATGTCCGTGTCTGATCTGTGTAAACGTCTTAACCAAACCCCCTGGTCTGCCACACAACATAATTAGAACAGTAAAAAGTACTTTTTGTCTTACCTGTGGTATACTTTCAGCCAATCAGCATTCAGGGTTCGAACCACCTGCTTTATAATTAGGTGTATGGTATTTTTTCACTTTGCACATTGATTTTGCATTATGAAAATGTCGCCCTTAAAACACAGTAAAAAATGGCTGTAGAGAGAACATTGGAGTATAATCCACCCTTAGGTTTGGCTCGTATTGTTCCTCAATATCTTTGATATTAACTTCTCACACAAACTGTGGCAGCAGCAGTGCATCCTATCAGATTGTTATCAATGATATGATATGCCTTCTCCTGTTTGGAATCTTCATTGAATAGTATCACACACACGAAAGGTCACTGGTTCGAATCCCCCAGCCGACTAAGTGAAAAATCTGGCAATGTGCCCTAGAGCAAGGCACTTAACCATAATTGCTCTGTAAGTTGCTCTGGATAAGAGCGTCTGCTAAATGACTACTGTGAAAATCAACTTACATTATCTCACTGCGACTAAGTCATTCTTCTAGATATCTGTTCCCTATATAGTGCACTACTTTTGCCCATTAAAAGTAGTGCACTATATTATACGGAATAGGTGGCCATTGGGGGGGTAGTGAAACAGTTTATATAGAAAGTGCTATCTCAGTTTCCCCTCCAATGTCCTTCAGTCTTTGAGCAATAAAAAAAAAAGTGAACAACTGTAAGGGGGAGAGCTCAGTCTGTCCCTGAGGGGGAAAACAAATGATGTGATCTCTGCCAGAAAATGTGACCTATGCCAAAAACGCATCATCTGCTTTACTTATGAATGGCTGATGTTGTTATCATAATTTGCTTATCACTATTTTGGTGGCCTGTTCCGGGGTCTGATCTTAGAAGATTGGACATCCTCTTTATGGAATATAGCAAGCACTCAAGTATCACAGCCTTGCCATTTGCTGGTGTAATATGGATATGCCACAAAACCAGGTCAGGTGGCTATAACCACATACTAGTATTGAGAAATGTGAGCCAAAATCGATTAAAGTTCCTTCACTAAATTCCATCCGGCTCGCACAAACCAAGGCTATTTACTTTAATACTAGCAGAGGGTTGCAACTATTATGGCAAAATACAACAAGTTTTTGTTTAGCAAATAACTAATTTGGGATAATTCATAGTCTTTTTAAAGTATTCAACACATTCCAAGAGTACGTCTCCCGTTTTCATAATATAATGAATAATACATATTTCAGAACTCATGATCAATTGCACAGTTTTTTTTTTAATCAGACGAAGCAGCGGCCCAAGGCAAAGACTGAACTCTAAAAGATACTGCCAAGACACAGAGCCAGACGACACTCATATACTTTCTATTAAACTGTTTCCCTTCGTATGAAATGAGATTACAATCTGCCATGCACAACTCCACTGCTCCACCGGGGTGATTAGAAAATAGTTGTGGTCACAGGTATAAGGTCAAGAACTTGGTAAAATAGAGAAATGACAGATTTGTTTAATGTTTTGTTAATAGTGTAATTCTAATAATTTCTGATGCTGATAGAATCACATGTTCTACAGTTATGGTCCATGTGATTTTTTTTTGTTAAAACCAACACTCATTCCAAATGCTTGTAAAATACATTTGACATAGATTTGTATACCTACTCCATCAAGAGTTTGATTTCTTATCAAGTTTTAGATTGACTAACAAGCAATAAAACCTCATTAATGCCATAATGAAGGTAATAAATTCTCCCATTGTGACCGATAGACATGGACAGGCATTTCTGGTTTCACTTTAAAATGATGTACTGTGTGTAACCATGTCAAGTAACTTACTTTTGTAAGTCTAAAACGTCATGATTGTATAGATAATATATCTTGTAACTGAGTCTGAAAAGGCATCAGGCCTTTTGAAGCCTCAACACCAGCCTCTCCCCCTGGACTCCATGTCCCCTCCACGTCACGTCCCCTCCATAGCCAGCCTGTCTCCCCGTCCTTCATGCCTTGAACTCACTCACACCCACGCACTAGCCATGCAAAGTAATGCGTGACTCTCGTCTTGTGAGGCGCTGTGGCTTTCATTCATAAAGAGAATCTGATAATATCTGAGTCAGATCTGACAGACTCAGAGGCTTGAAAGATGTTTGTTTATATGCAGGAGAAGGAGAGAAGCGTATTCTAGGTTACAGGCAGGGACGGCCTGTTCAATAGGGCGATATGGGCGACGCACTGCCAAACGGGAAAAGGAAGGGATTTTTTTCTAATCAATTATATCACGGCAACAGTACTAGTTATCAGTGTTCTAATCTGATCTGACTGCCACTAAATGTCAAATCAGGCTAAAGTCGTGCTTCAAATGGCCCCGCCCGTTTTTGGGGCGATTTCAGTCAGGTTGAAAATCGCCCAGAAGTCTCTCATAGCCTGTCATGTAAAATCAATTTTTTTCAAATTTCAAAGCTTTCAATACATTCTCTATGGGTGTCTGTGGGCTTGCACTTACGCGCTTTCGTCATACGTGACGTAACCATGAACGTAACTAAGAAAATAGCAGCTAGCAGCGTCTCTGTTGCGACCTGCAGTGTGGCGTTATTTTATGTTTTTAATTTGTAGACATTCTGCCAACCATGGATTTTTACAGTGGTGGGTTTTGGACTGATCTTGTTGATCGTGTACATACCCGCTACGAACGGACTAAATAATGAAAACGCTGCTGGCAGCGGAATCCAATACAGCTGGGAGACTTGGCTGGATGACAGAGTCCCGGACAGAGAAGTGGAGCCGGCCGGCTTCACCCTGGTCAGAGCGGACCGCGATCCTGGTAAGAGAGCGACTCTGTACCCCCCGACATTGAACTGCTTTCTGTGTCACTGCGACCTTACTATCTGCCCCGTGAGTTCCCCCAATTGTTTGTTACCGTTGTGTACTGTTGATAATCACAAGTTTACTGGAGAACTGAGACCAAGTAGAGACTTTGGACAGGGTGGATATGGTATAATAAAGGCAGTTTATTCAGAGGTAAAGATATCTGGAATCGCGTGCACGGACCCGTTCGTCAAACTCTTAGGGAGCTATCTGAAGAGAGCCCTTAAAACATTGTGTGCAGACATTTTATACAATAAATGATGTAGGTTGAATCTAGTAGTTCTGATCTTCTGATTGGTCCTGATGAGTTGGGCGAGGTCCCCTCCACTGTTGCATTGGCTCTGAGTTGGGTTCTCTGTCTTCAAATGTTCAGCCTAAAGAGAGGGGATTTTTGTGTGTGTGTGTGTGTGTGTTTAACAGTGATGATGTGTGTGTGTGTGTGTGTTATCAGTGATGATGTGTGTGTGTGTGTGTGTGTGTGTGTGTGTCCTCAGAGCAAGAACTCGTGAGTTGGAAGAACTGAGAGACCTATGGCGTGGGTGTTGTCCTTGGCCACCTGCTGACAAGGCTGACAAGATAGGACTCTTTTGTCCATTGTTATAGGATAGGAACAGCATTGATTGAAAACAAACGCCCAACACAAAATGGGTCATGCACAAGATTTTAGTCAGACCAAGCTATAACATTATATATTTACTACGACAGTACATTCAACCAAAAGCTAATATAACAAAGGCATCAGAGATTATTTATAATCTGTCACAGAAACTGGAATCCATCTCCCCAGATCAGTCAATAAATGCTTCTGGTATTGACTTATATGCTGCCCCTGTCTTCATGTTGTTGCTGGACATATCTTTTTTAAAATGTGTGTAGGTCACCTAAATCATCAGAAAAATTGCCCCTCCTGAGAATTTTTTCAGGAGCCGCCACTGGTTACAGGGCAAGTATGATTTCCTGCCTGTTTTTGTCTGCCTGTCAATCTGGCACCTACACTTCCTGTGCATTTGTATCCATCTGAAATGTCTGAAAGTCTATGTCTGAAAGTCTATGTCTGAAAGTCTATGTCTGAAAGTCTATGTCTGAAAGTTTATGTCTGAAAGTCTATGTCTGAAAGTCTATGTCTGAAAGTCTATGTCTGAAAGTCTATGTCTGAAAGTCTATGTCTGAAAGTCTATGTCTGAAAGTCTATGTCTCAAAGTCTATGTCTCAAATGTCTGAAAGTCTATGTCTGAAAGTCTGTCTGAAAGGCTGTCTGAAAGTCTGAAATCTTCACATCTCTTTCTCTTTCTGTCTCTCTCTGTCTGTATGTCTGTCTGATTCTCTATCTGAATGTCTGTCCAGCTATTTCAGGAAGTTTCATCACAACAGATTCCACACAAATCCCCGAGATGTCAACTGAGCTGCCCTCCAAGAAACTGCTGAAGAACCTGTATTCCAACTTCACTACTTGTTTGATCGTCTGGCTTTTTTCCTCATTCGCTTTCACAAAGCTCAAACCACAGATAAAATATCCTCTCATAATGATTCATTACGACCCTAAACTCAAAACCATGAAAATGAGTCTTCAGAGTTCAGAACAAACTATAATTTCCCCTCATTAATTTCACTATTTCAGCTTGGCACTCCAAAGAAAAAGGCTATCCAGACCTGTGTATCCTAGTGACAAATATATAAACATATCAAAATGGATGACGAGCTGCCAAATCCATCATACAGTGACCCTGTCCATCTTGGTCAGGTCTGGTCGGGAACAAGAAGGAGGTTGGCGAATGATGACCAATCTGTCTATTGGCGACGCTCAGGCAGTCAAGTGAGAGGATTTATAGATGGAGCACTCGTGGCATAGTCATGATTGCTTGAATTGGCAGCTTACCTTCCCTTTATTGAGCTCTAGAGAAGGTTCCTGTCCATTTAAAATAATTGTTTTATACCTTACGAGAGAGAGGGGCGAGGAAAGACAGGGAAAGATTGAGTAGATGGACGTCGCTTGATTAGAACCAAACGTGGTGCTTTAGCCTTTAATTTGAATGTTTTACCACATTGTTTTGGTTGTGAGTTCACACATGAATTTTCCAAAGTACTCGGAATCATGATGCAGATGCCAAAATGCAACAGACGGAGACATCAGGATTACAAGGGGGGCCCTAAAAGGAAACATTAAATCACGTCTGGAAGTATCCATAAAAATATGTTATGAGTTTTACAACAGTGAGAGGTTAGAGGTCAACTTCAGTTGTTAAACAAAAGAATCCCACAAAAAAATAACATATTGACAAGCATCGATGGCAATAGCTTGATTTCATTTCTCTCTCTCTCTCTCTCGCTCACTCTGTTTTTTCCCCTCCCTCTTCTGAAAAGTACTTGCACTTGTGTAGTCTTTTTTACTGTGTTCAGCTGTAAAACATTTGGGGAAACTTTACTCTTCCTGTATTCAATGCTGGGACTAGCTGGAGGTCATCGGCTGACCATTAAAATAATGAAAGAACGGAAAATCGCATTGGGGAGTATGTGGCCCTCCTCTCTCCGTGTCTTCATAGTGTGGGCGTCAAGCCAGTCACACTCTCATGCAAAATCTTCCCCTGCCTCAATCCCCCCCCCCCCCCCCACCCCTCTCACTATTTCCCTCACACTCTCACACTCTCTGACTCCCCCATCTTTCTTACTCTCCCTTTCACTTTTGCTCTCTCCCTCTCTTTACTTCTCTCTCCGACTCTCTCTCTGACTCCCCCCTCTTTCTCAATCACTCATTCTCTCTCTCTCTCTCTTTACTTTCCTCCCTGACTCCCCCCTCTCTTTCTCTCTCTCTCTCTCTTTACTTCTCTCCCTGACTCCCCCTCTCTTTCTCTCTCTCTCTCTCTTTACTTCTCTCCCTGACTCCCCCTCTCTTTCTCTCTCTCGCTCTCTCTCTCTCTCTCTTTCTCTCTTTACTTCTCTCCCAGACTCCCCTCCTTTCTTTCTCTCTTTCTCACTCACTGTCTTTCCCTCTCTCTCTCTGGCAGACTTGCGAAGGGCCAATAAAAATGAGTTATGCTGAAGGATATGAAACGTGAGGATTTATATGGTATGCACTGGGAAAGATAGCATCTGGTGCACTACGTATAAGAAGTGTGTGTATGGATTCTGCCAGAGTTATTTAGTCAGTTATTTTGTTTTTCCTCTAGGATGAAATTGCCTGTGCTTAGCTCCATTTATCCTGAAAAACTCCCCAGTCATTAACAATTACAAGCATACCAATAACATGATGCAGCCACCACTATGCTTAAAAATATGGAGAGTGGTACTCAGTAATGTGTTGTATTGGATTTGCCCCAAACATAACACTGTATTCTGGACAAAAAGTTAATTGATTTGCCACATTTTTTGCAGTTTTACTTTAGTGCCTTACTGCAAACAGGATGCATGTTTTGGAGTATTTTTATACTGTACAGGCTTCCTTCTTTTCACTCTGTCAATTAGGTTAGTATTGTGGAGTAACTACAATGTTGTTGATCCATCCTCAGTTTTCTCCAATCACAGCCATTCAACTATCACAGCCATGTAACTGTTTTAAAGTCACCATTGGCCTCATGGTGAAATCCCTGAGCAGTTTCCTTCCTCTCCGGCAACTGAGTTAGGAAGCACACCTGTATCTTTGTAGTTACTGGGTGTATTGATACACCATCCAAAGTGTAATTAATAACTTCACCATGCTCAAAGGGATATTCAATGTCTGCTTTTTTACCAATAGGTGCCCTTCTTTGCGAGGTGTTGCAAAACCTCCCTGGTCTTTGTGGTTGAATCTGTGTTTGAAATTCACCACTCGATTGAAGGACCTTAGAGATAATTGTATGTGTGGGGTACAGAGATCAGGTAGTCATTCAAAAATCATGTTAAACACTATTATTGCATACAGAGTGAGTCCTGCGGGCCTGGCAACATTCTATGCCAAACTAAGTTCCAATCGGTGCTGTAATTAAGGTAAACACATAGGAATACTATTTCAGCGCTAAAAAATAAGCAACACCTCCACTCCACGTTCATCTCGCGATAGGACGAGGATCCCTCCATGCTTGTCTATGGTGAGAGTTTTCTTGGTCTCGCGTGATGTCTGAAGTTTCCCACGCCTATTGTTATGGCGTCTGCCCTTTTCTTTCGCTCTCTCTAGCTACCCGCCACCTCCCCCTCCTTTCTGGACTCCTCTCCCGCCCCTTTCTCTCGCTCTCCATCGTCCTTGCATCCCCAGTCTGCTTCTGTTGTCTCGGCGGATTGTTGGTCTGGGGGAGAAAGGATATCGCGAGTGTTGGAGTTTTGGTGAGAGTTTGTGGAAGATGGCGCCTGTTGTGACAGGGTAAGTCTGAGATTCAGGGCTGGTGGTTGTACTGGAGTTAAAGTGAATTTAAGTTTTTCAGACAGAATTGGTTGCTTATGTTCGAGCATAGATTGTCGACCACATTTGGGTATTGATGGCCATTTGTTTTCAGTCGGCTAAAACATTTTCTTTGTCTAAATGTATTGTGTGTGCTTTCGTTTGACTACTTCACTGTACTGACTGTTGCTGAACCACGGTGCTGTGTTGTGGGGCTGGAGCTAGCTCGCTGCTGCTAGCTTTCAGAGGTCTGTTTTCAGCACCAGGCAACGACACGAGTACAATCAGTGTGGGCTGGGGAAAAATAAACGGTTGTGTTTGTCAATATTTAGAGAATATGATTCAACAATATATCCCACGATATTAATGTATTCACCGTCTAACTATGTTGCAATTGAATATACAGTTCCGCTGTGCTTAAAACACGTTGTGGCTTTGTCAAGTAAGGCATCGTTTTCTGTCTACATTGCGTTCGACTCATATGTCTGTGTTGTTAGCTGGCTGGCTAACTAGCTAGTTAGCTTTGTGGATATTTCTCTATCGATTATTGGTAAATACACTTGCAGACTTGTGATTAATTAATGTTTTGCCTTGCGTAAATGTACTCGAATATAAAGTGGTGTTTATAAAACAGTCCCATGCCATATCCTCTCCATGCGCTGTGCAGACACATTTTTATTTTTATTTTTTAGTGCAACTAGGGGCATAACCTAACGCTAATTCCCTAGAAACTACCCGAAAGTCAAAAAACTAAAACATCACGTTGTGGATATTTTTTTCTTTGTACACCTGAAATTTGGTACCTTTTTCTATATAGGTCCGTAAACGAGAATATGCGTGAAATGTGACGCCCATGTCCAACGTTGGTTCGATGGTTTATGAAATAGCGAGGGCTCTAATAAGATAGCTACTGTAGTTATTTAACTAGTTTGAAGCTACGTACATTTCTGAAAGGCAGTACTAAAAGAGGCAGCTAGTTAACTAATCTGTCTAAATACCCTATATTTTTGCTGCTGGAGGCGACGAGATAAATGATCACCTCAGACTCGCTATCTTCCTGAATGTTAGTCAGTTCCATGGGCTTTGTCCAATTTCTTTGATTGTAACTAATTTTGCAATTCGGAGATAATAGACGTGGTAATTATTTTAAGAAAAAATATAAATGAAATGGGCTTCATTTAGCCTATATGTCACTAGACTTTATAATTGACTGGGAAATAGTATTGTCATTTTAGCTTGCCTTAAGTCTAGTACTCTGTAGTGTAACTTTCCAAGTTTCCAATGCTGTTAAGATGCAAGAACTAGTATTAATGTTACTATGATGTATTATAAACTACTAGCAAAATAGGATCTACAGTAGCTATCTGGTCTATGGATATCTCTCCCATTCCCAAAACAGTCCTGTAATTTCAATGGTTTGCTTGCACATTAGCCAAACACAAGCCTTTTTTGTACTGTGGAGTCAGTAATCCCCACAGACAGCTCAGTGGGTGACAGACATTAGCTGGGCTTTTTGGAGGAGGTGTGTGGGGAGGGGGATGGGGGGTCGAGGGGTGACAATGCGTGCTCATTTGGGGCTTTCCAGCAGACCTGAGCTGATTTCTGTTTGGAGAGGGCAGGCGGGGCGGGTCTGGGTGGCTGGCCACCTGTCCAGATGATATTTGCTAAAGCTGTGTGCTTTTTTTCTGCGGGGGAGGGAGGGAGTGGGTGGGGTGGGGGTTTAGAATGCCATAAGGGGTCTTTATTATCATGTGGGCCGGGCATGTCAACGGCTGGAGGCTAGGGACGAGAGAGAGAGGGATAGCGAGAGAGAGCCCACAGCCCCACTCAGGGTCAGATCTGACAGACATGGTCCCCTCTCAGAGAGTTGGCAGGGCAGAGAGCTGTGGTTGAGGCAGGGCACTAGTGCAGAGATGAGAGGGAAGTCTGAACTGGTTGTGTTCAGTAGCGCACACCGTATCAACTTTTTTCCAATGGAAAACATACGCGTTCTTATTGGAAAAATTGAAGCAGTAGGCTATAGCCTATGTCTGAGTTTGTGAGCAAAATGTGTAAAAAATGAACACATTGTAGGGGCTTACTGAAAGTCTTGCTTAAGTTAAGATGGTTGTAGTGTATATCGGAACTCTTTCAGCTCAGTTTATCCTTAATAGTATCATATTTGAGCTGTCACAGAACATAAGACCAGCTTACCTGCAGCCTAGGTCTAGCATATCTCCTCAACACAGCTCTCTGAATGTTAGAAAAACTGGAATAAGATAAGGTTGCTGTGTAATCTTTCTTCCCCCCTCAGAAAGTGAGCCTGATACCAGTGAGCCTGATACCAGTGAGCCTGATACCAGTGTGCCTGAGCCTGATACCAGTGTGCCTGATACCAGTGTGCCTGATACCAGTGTGCCTGATACCAGTGTGCCTGATACCAGTGTGCCTGATACCAGTGAGGCTGATACCAGTGAGGCTGATACCAGTGAGCCTTCTGGGCATCACCTGGGATGATAAAAGCATGAATCATTTATTTCAACACAATGCTGCCTCGGCTTGGCCCCGGTGGACGATGCTGCCTCGGCTTGGCCCCGGGGAACGCTATTTGATTTAACTTGTCTATTTTTTTCATGTCCTCCCACTTTTACCTCTGCCGAAAAGGCGTACAGAGGGACAAGTTAGTTGAGTCAAAGCCGTGCCTCTTTTCGCCCATGTAATGACACTGTTAAACCTGCCTGTGAGGGACAGAGGTGGTGTGTGTGTGTGCATATTTGCGTGTTTGTGGTTAGTTAGGGAGTGTGTTGTGTTTAAGCATATGTGTGAGTCACTGAGTGTGTGTGTGTGTGTGTACGTGTATTTGGTGTGCGAGTTCTCTGAAACAGGAGTTGAGGTCTCTGTGTGTGTGAAGCAGTCTCTAGGGTCCTCTCCTCTTCCCGTTCCCCCATTATGAAAGGAGAGGTTCAGAGAGAGAGGAGCAGATGTGGAAGCAGTGACCTTTTTGGTGGCGGATGGCTGGGGTACAGTTAAAAGGGTCCGCCGATTCATCCCTCCCGGCACACACACACACACACACACACACACACACACTCCCCGCCTCACTCCCTCCTCTACCTGAGCCGAGGCATTGAAGGATCGGATGAGGGAGGAGGTACACACTGGTAAAAAGCCAATGTGTGTGTCACATTGGGATCTGAGAGCTATAAATGGTCTTACTGAAGAGAAGTGCCCCACATTCAGTAGATGCACTGAAACATCTCCAATGTCGGGTGCAGATTATTGAACATGGAAGGCGATGAATAACGTGCAGTTTGCCTCGCTTGTAGTTTTTACTCTGTCAAAGTTGCTATGATGATTTGAAATGGGGCTGTGGCTTCATTTCAGTGTGATGCCTAATGCCTATGTTATTAATGTTTTGCCCACCATGGACCAGCCAGGTTGAACTCAACCTGTTGGAGTCATGACTAGTGCTGTGGCGGTCATGACATTTTGTCAGCCGGTTATTGTCATATAAAAGACTGCCGGTGTCACGTTAATTAACATAAACACATTTAGCATCTCCAGGCCTCCACGCATACAAGCCGCTGATGCACGCCTTTGGAACATCTACATAAAAAAAAAAAAAAAAAGTATAATAAATAAATTGAATATAAACCATCACAATAAATCCATTATTTATTTTTGGTAGATCTAAAGACACATTATGATATGATTTTTTTCCCAGAAGAACAGAATATGAGTTGGCCTACTGTGCTACTGTATGCTATCTGGCCATTGGCTGTAAGCTTGTTCATTTAGCAGACAAGATATGCTTAGAAGTCCCGTGCCATTATTTTATATTATATGATTTTATAGTAAGATGAACTTTTTAAATATATTTTTCACATTCCGGAGCGAGTGTGCATGTGAAGTGGCTATTTTGAGCGTTAAAGTGATCATTTGAAACACATCGTATATGGTAGATTTAGAGTTATTTGCCAACTTTAGTTGTGAATGATACAAACCTTAGAATGTCTTTAGAAGTGAAAATGTATATGAGCTGCATGATGCGACTATAGGCTATTGAGGATTTGAGAAAGTCGCAAAAAAAGCTTGCGTTCTGTTCCATACCTCAGGCTGCACACGCTGTTTTCATCAAGTGATCATATTTTCATCCATCAGACTACTTTGTATTTCATCTTGTCTTTACTAATATGTAAAATTAGTTTCGATTTAGAATGGCCCGTTTATGAAATGGGCAGGGAAAAAAATACGTCATCCGTGTGCGCTCCAATAGCGAATTGCTACTCCGGTTATTTCACTCCATGCATCAACCACTGTTTGAGGAGCATGCAGCCTCTCGCTGCGCAACAGGTGATATTCCGCCCAAACGCTATATGCAATGGGCTCTCCAATCCTGTTCCTGCAGCTACCCAGTGCTTTAATTTGGGACGCGAAGTGAAATCTGTTCGGGAACATCGATAGTGACATGTTTTCACAACGGAACATATTACATTAAACTGTTGACAGCCCCTCTCTCTGCGCGCTCAATTAAGAATTGAAGGAGAGAGAGGAGATGGAAACGCAGTAAGATATTCTGTAGCTAAAGGTAATGTCAGCCTATTAATTCTGAAAATATTTTTTTTTCTTCCTATTACTAGGCTATTTAAAACCAAATATAAGCTGCCCTGCACAATCAATGAACCAACAGCATGGCCTAGGCCTGTACATTCTCTCCCAGACTCATGGACATAAAGTTTGAAGCGTAGCATAAAGTGACCAGTCCATCCAGTATGCATTATAATACAGTCCACACTCAAAGGCCAGTACTAGAATGTGTTTAATTTTGGAGTATAGGCTAGACCAATTATGAACCAACGACTACTTAAATCATTTTTTTTTAAAATGTTCTGCCGTGTGTAAGATGCTGTAGGCTGTGTATTGTATAACGGCACAGTCATTAATTCCATTTTTTTTTTTTTGGGGGGGGGGGGGGGCTTATATATATGCGTAAACTCCAATATGCTTATGATTGTTTTGAATTAATTAAATTACATTAATTAATTAATCATCACCTTAGAAAGCGAAAATTTCAATTTTGTTGTTAGGCTTTGAAACAACATCCAACACGACCATGTTTTCCACTCAGTTTCAACCTGCTGTTGAACTTCTTTCTTCAAATTGATCAATCACAGTGAGGTGAGTTTTAAAAGCAGGATACTGTTTTGATGATAAATGTTTGATGTTATTTTCGATTGCATTTGCATTGATGTCAGAGTGGTTAGAGGGCCAATAGAGCCCTGAGTACCAGGCCATTAGAGTCCTGATGGTCGTTAGTGAGTTGAGTATTACCAACTCATGTCCAGAGTGCATAAGAGGAGATTACCGTGACTCAACGGTCACATGGAATTTGACTGCGGTCATGACTCATGACTGCTGGTGTGGCGGTAATACTGTCACTGCAACAGGCCTAGTTTTGACGTGCTTCCCTACCACGCTCAGTCTTGTTCGTTCTTTCTTTCTTATTCTTTCTCTCTGAGGGAAACGCAAGGGATGAGAAGGCATATTTTTTGAGTCATTTGGCTTGGCACTCCCCATTCTTGGCCCTCCGCCACATGCTAGCGAGTGTGGAAGAGGCAAGGATTTCTTTCAATGTGAATAAGCCCAAGCCACGGATATCTCATACGTTAGTTTCCCATTTTTTACAGGACAAGTGGTTTTCTTTATTTGTCATGGACAATTCCATGGTAGCAGTGACTCTGACACTCACTTTAAAATGTATGCCAAGCAACAACCATTGATTGCAAAGTTTTAACAAACCATATACGCTGAAGTCTGCTTTTAACAATTGCCACAGAAATGTATATATTTTTGGGTACTTTTCCCCCAATTTTGTGATATCCAATTGGTAGTTAGTCTTGTCCCATCGCTGCAACTCCTGAATGGACTCGGGAGAGAGCCATGTGTCCTCCGAAACACTTCCCTGCCTAGCCGCACTGCTTCTTGATACACTGCTCGCTTAACCCGGAAGCCAGCCACACCAATGTGTCTGAGGAAACACTGTACAACTGGCGACCGAAGTCAGCGTTCATGCACCCGGCCCGCCACAAGGAGTCGCGAGAGCACGATGCCGGCCAAACCCTTCCCTAACCCGGATGACGCTGGGCCAATTGTGCGCTGCCTCATGGGTCTCCCGGTCACTGCCGGCTGCGACACAGCCTGGGATCGAACCCGGGTCTGTAGTGACGCCTCTAGCACTGCCTTAGACCGCTGCTCCACTCGGGAGGCCACTCGGAAATGTTTTCTAAAACACATTTACTTGAGGAACAGTGCAGATGCAAAGTTTGGTAACAGAAAGACAGTAAAATCTCCCTCTGTTTTTTTTATGTGACCATGTTTTCTCAAATCTGTTAAATATCTACTCTGAATTAAGATTGTCTGCAGAAAGAATGGGGTGTCAGCTATGATATTACATTTACATTTACATTTGAGTCATTTAGCAGACGCTCTTATCCAGAGCGACTTACAGGAACAATTAGGGTTAAGTGCCTTGCTCAAGGGCACATCGGCAGATTTTTCACCTAGTCAGCTCGGGGATTAGAACCAGCGACCTTTCGGTTACTGGCACAATGCTCTTAACCACTAAGCTACCTGCCGCCCATATGACACCTTGAGTTAAAAAAAATATATATATTTTGGGTATTGAGCTACAGTAAGTGAAGTTAAGTAGATCAATACCCAGTAACACAATGACAGTAACAGAATGACATCATTGGTCCCTGATCTGAACTATACAGAAATGCATAATTATAAATGTGTAATTTTATAAATGTGTAATCTTTTTTACCATAGAGAATCAGACAGAAATGTAGTCTACACTCTGTCTATTGACTTCTCTGCAAATTCAAGCCTGTTTCAAAATACAACACAGCCCATTTAAGGCTCTCCTGGATGATGGTTGGCCACACTTGGTAGCCTATAAAATATTGCAACCAAATACTTTTTATGTCTTTATAAAATAATTACTGCAAGGGCTCGAAATGAAGGTTGTCCCTGGGACGATACACATGTCTACGTTTCAAAACAGACTGGGACAGTTCTGCGATGACAGAACCTAAATTCATACGACCACAGCACATACATTTCTTTACAAAAGCAATGAGACTGACGCAACAACCGTTTTGAGCTTATAATATTTATTTATTAATATTATAAACGCAACACTGCGCACATGGCTGAAGGCTATGTGCGAATGTGCCAAAATGCAATTCGCGGGAAAACACTGTTCTCAAAAGCGCACTGCATGCACGAGCGGTGACCTAGATGAAAATATCCATTCGAAATGAAGAAAGAGGGGAGATCTAAAAATGCATCAATTTGCATGGGTTACTAATATGACTGGGATTATGCCTTTGGCTGCTGGACAATACAATAAAGTTGATTTTGAAAACCAATAGATCATGAGAAAAATGCTGGTTTCAATGGCCCTATTTAAGTGTCTATTAAATAACTCCCTCAACATTTCTATGGTCGTATTTTGACTACGCTAGGCTACTTTGAAAGAAGGTAAGACGTGCTTCATAAAATGACATAAAACGTCCAGGTTTTAAACCATTTCAGTTAAATAGTTTCAAAAATGCTGACCGCTTCCGCTCAGATTCAAGGTGGGTGATGTGCGGTGCACAACAAAGCATTGTCCTTCACTCTCCGGTCTTGTGACCATTTTGATCTGAACAAACCGTGCCTCGAGTATGTTGACAGAATCAAGCCTTTAGACGTTAATGTTAATTATCCTTCATTATTGTGGTCCTCTGTAGCTCAGTTGATAGAGCATTGCGCTTACAACGCTAGGATAGTGGGTTCAATTCCCGAGACCACTCATACATAAAATGTATGCATGCATGACTGTAAGTCGCTTTGGATAAAAGCATCTGCTAAATGGCATATATGATTATATTTTATTATGTTTGACAAACATGACTGGCGTTGTAGCCTATATTTATGTAATTAAAAGTCTCATTAAAGTTTGGCAAAATGTTCATGTCAGCATCGGTTTGGACATGAGGTTGTAGCCAATTTGCACGTAGGCTTTTTTTATTTATCTACATAAAAAAATTGATTTGATTATTATTATTCCAATGTTGTCCCCTCTGATCCAATTTTGATCTGAGTAATTGTTTGATATTGGGACAAGACCAAATTTGGTTGGTCCAGACCGGACCAAATCTGTACCAACAGTAGAGCACAACACATTACTGTAGAGAAGCGTTCAGTACAGTAAAGAAAAGTAGTGTATAGGACAGTCCAGTAGAGTATATTTAAGCAATAAGGCACGATGGGGTGTGGTATATGGCCAATATACCACGGCTAAGGGCTGTTCTTAGGCACGAAGCAACGCCATATACCATAAACCCCTGAGGTGCCTTATTGCTATTATAAACTGGTTACCAACGTAATTAAAATAAATGTTTTGTCATACCTGTGGTATACAGTCTGATGTACCACGGATGTCAGCCAATCAGCATTCAGGGCTCAAACCACCCAGTTTATAATACATTAAGCTGTACTCTACTCATGTATGCTCTACTGTACTGAACTTTACTGTAATGAACTGTACTGAACTTTACTGTAATGAACTCTACTGTAATGAACTCTACTGTACTGAAATCTACTTTTCTTTACTGTACAGTACTCTGCTGTACTCTACTCTGCTGTACTCTACTCTGCTGTACTCTACTCTGCTGTACTGTACTCTGCTGTACTCTACTCTGCTGTACTCTACTCTGCTGTACTCTACTCTGCTGTACTGTACTCTGCTGTACTTTACTCTGCTGTACTCTGCTGTACTCTGCTGCAACTGTGGTTTGTGACTTCTATGATTTTCCTTTGTGGCCAATTCAATTGCAGTCATTCTGTTACAGATTTTTTGGTGACTCGATTTGGTAAGAGTGACACGTTTTAACCACTTAATAATTCATAAACAAAATTGTTATCGGTAAAAACACCAAGTAATTGCAAGGTCTATCTTTACTTGTTACTTGTGTGAACTTTCATAATCCTCCCTCATGAAGGAGAGGAATTCGAAAATATCTTAAAGATATGTGGGTTTCTTGTAACAGAATGACTAGACATTAGGCTATATTTCTTTAATTTACAGAAGGCAAATCATTTCTGCAGATGTTTTCTAAGACCCCTTTTCAATCTGTGTGACCAGAAAACAAAGCCTTTGCGTATTCCTATTTTTTAGGATTGAAAAAAAGGTTTAAAAACTTGCCTTCATGCTCGAAAAATATACACTCTTCGCTTTCATTTGACACCAAATTTGATATTCTCCAATTAACTTCACATGTTGAATGCTAATGGGACCTTTTACATGGAAATGACCTTGTGTGTTTGATTAACCTTTTCTTGTTGGGGGTGCATTTCCTTATTCCCAAAAGCCTGAGGGCCAGAGTTTTAAGTTATTCCCTAACTGTCACCCAGGCAAGAATTGAATTCTTTGTAGGAAGAAAGAGCCCCCCTCTCTTTACCCAAGTGAGAATGCAGTATTTGCTTGCGTGAGCTCTGCATGAGTTCCGACTTTATCTCTGGGGCTCAAAACGCATTTATTGTTTCAAGAAGGACAAGATAAGAAGAATTCTCGACGCAAATAAGCCAGTGTGGTTTTGAAAACACCCTCGCATCATGGTTGAACGAAGCCCAAGTTCCCTGTTGTTGTTGGCCTTGCTAATTTTCTCTACGAGGCGCGAGAGAGAGAGAGAGAGAGAGAGAGAGGGAAAGAGAGAGCACAGAAAGTACTGTTTTGCGGTGCTCTCTCTCCTCAAGCCTAGCGAGTTTCAGCATCGCCAAGGGAACCAGCCGTGTTTCTACAGGCGACAGCGTTTTCTGCCCCACCGTTACATTTCAGGATGTTTCATTCAGAAAACATGAATTGATCCCCCTGTCTGGCTGTTGCTCGTTTTGATTTAATTCAACCTCCTCTCCAACCATCCCAGAATCATGCCATGTTTTGCAATCTTTTACAGCACACACAGTAGAAAAAAAAGTGTTTGATACAGCTTGAATGGTATTGACAGTTTTTAATTTTTAATTTATTTAATTCCTGCTGCAGTTTCTTTCTTGTGAAAAGAGTGGGGGCGGGACTCCCCGGGTGAGAAAAGGGGATTTGTTTTTGGATACGTATTCTTTTAATAGGGGAAAGAGTTCTGCCAAGCGCTGGTTTATTAGACATTAATAATATGCTTAACGTTACCAAGAGACCCTAGCAGGAGAGCATCTGTTTAGAAAGAAATCCTTTGTTCTGTAATGTTTTTGGCCTTGGAAAAATGGCTTGTTGAATGTGTTGTTTTTGGACCTCATTGGATTTTTAGATTGTTTGATAGTTGACTAACCACCAGACTCTTTAGTCAGTCAAAGGTCTGGCTCTTCTCAGACTGATGTTTTTGAATCCGGACTGGAGGCAACTTTAGCCTTTTGGAAGTCTGTTTCCTTTACTAGGCCAAAGAGTTCACATGAGGGAAACCCCCATCACCGTCAGCATCCCCAACTGCCACGCTCTCCCATCACCGTCAGCATCCCCAACTGCCACGCTCTCCCATCACCGTCAGCATCCCCAACTGCCACGCTCTCCCATCTGAGGAACAAGGAGTGGCAATTGGCAAGAAACCTCCTCACAGAGACGGAAGAACCATTTACAGAGACGGATGAACCATTTCAGAGACCTGTTGGTATAGCCTACACCAGCTATGATATCATCATTATCCAAACCATGCTAGGATGCTGCCACCACCACCACAACCACAAAATTAGCCCTACATTCCATTTCTATGTCTGCAACACAACCATGGCTAAGAGCTAGGAAAATATTGAGAACCTACTACAACCAGTCAACCACCTAGTGAGCCTAGTTAACCATTCTGTCTTTCACAGCCTAGTTAACCATTCTGTCTTTCACAGCCTAGTTGACCATTCTGTCTTTCACAGCCTAGTTAACCATTCTGTCTTTCACAGCCTAGTTATCCTAGTTAACCATTTTATTTCACCGCCTAGTTATCCTAGTTAACCATTCTGTCTTTCACCAGCCCTGGCATTCACCCTCTTCCTGCTCCCTCTGTCACCCTTCTGCTCCCTCTGTCACCCTCCTCTGTCAGAGGCTAATATTAGCCTGTGGCACCATGGAGACTGGCAAGGGCCAGACACACAGACACAGGTACACACACACACACACACACACACACACACACACACACACACACACAACCTGGCACTGCCTTTGTGTGGCCCCAGGGGCTCCACTGCCACGGTGCCCTTGCAAGTGACGATTGCATCCAGGGAGAACGAGAGGCTGCCTCCCTCTGCTGAGAGAGGGATGGAGGGGGGGGAGAGAGGGGGAGAGAGAAAGACTTAGAGAGATGGAGGGAGGAGAAGCAGGGATCTATGAAAAAGAAGGTAGGTGACACAAAGACTCTGTCTCTTTGCTGGTCAGCGACAGACATGAGTTGGGTTTAGAACGGAGGGGCTTCCCCTTCCGTTTTAAAACACTACATCACACCATATCAGTCCAGACAGAGACTTTAATACACTGCATCACACCATATCAGTCCAGACAGAGACGTGAAAAAGAGGAACAGGGTAGCAGAAACCTTTATTCTTTTTTTTTTTTTTACTTCTAACATGACAACAACACAGAAACCAGACAGTGGGCCGGAGGTGAAAAAACTCTGTGCGCAACAAATACACACACACACACACAGACTTCGCAGTCTGCTGAGGATCACACAACATGTGGGTTAAAGGGCGCTGTGGTTTCTCATGTCTGACTTCTCTCTCGCTCTCCCTTGTCTCTCTTTCTCCGTCTCTCTCCCCCCATCTCTCGCTCTCTCTAAAAACGGGGGACAGTTTTTGGTGCAGTGGTTAGTGAAGTGGATGAATGACCAGAGAATTGGTTCACTGACGTGTTTGTCAAGGTTTCCATTAGCCAGTAATTGCCGATTTTTAAAATGAATGAAAAGCTGATAAATACAATTGGAGCTGGCCAAATTTTCCAAGGCTGCCCTGCTGCTGAAGAGAGAGAGATGGTGAGAGAGGAGCCTTGGCCTATGCTACTGTTGATTGTAAAGAGGGAGGCCTTTTTCATTGAAGTAAAAATATAAGTAGTATGAAAAAAATATATATATTATGCACTCACTAACTGTAAGTTGCTCTGGATAAGAGCGTCTGCTAAATGACAAAAAATGTAAAGTAGGAGAGTATGCCTATAGATGGCAGGGCTCCAGACGGCGACCATTTAGTCACATTTTGCGACCCTTTGACTTGGCTGTGCGACCAAAACATTTTATTGGTCGCACCAGTGCGGGCTGCACATTCATTCACCTCACTAAAAACGTCCATTTTCTTTAGCATGCTAAAACCATGATTTGGTCAAACGGTAAAGTATATTATCCTCATGATTAATGTAATGAACGTGTCTGCCTGCCTGCCCCTGCACTTGTTTGTCTGGGGCCTACTGCTGTGTTGATCCAGCCACTATCACTCTCCTTTCCCAGGGGGGAAAATGCTCAGGGAGAAAGAAAAGTATTCTGATTGTATAACATTTTAAATCCAATTGCTGGGAAAACACAGCTACCCTGTTGTCACAGGTGGAGAGAGGAGGTTCTCAGCTTTCTGTAGGTAAACTATTTCTCAACTCTAAACTCAAAAAAATCGAATTCTGGAACAGTCAAATATAATAACAATAGGATTATTTTCTACCCAAAATACATGACAATCACTGGATTAGGTTGCACATTAAACTATTTCGAATCACAAGATAATGAAACAACTTATTTTTTCAATACCATCTCAGTAGTAGACTTTATGAGATGATAGGGCTTCTAATTATTTATCTTGCGTGATGAATTGGTGCGACTAATTAATGGGCTGGTGCCACCAACTGAAAAACGTAGTGCCACCAGGGGAAAATGTTAGTCTGGAGCCCTGCTACAAGGGGAATGTCCTCCGTATGGAAAAGTTGTAATATTGTAGTGGACAAATACGAGAAGAATGTTGGCGTGGCCTAATGCAGGCTATTGTGCAACTCGCTATTCAGGTAGGATGCAAAACTTTATTCATTTTTTTTTGTATTTATAATCATTTGTTATTGTAGGCCTATTTATTAATCCAAACCAGTTCTTTAAATATGCGAAACGTGTTTTGTTTCATTCTGTTGAGACATTTTCGTTGGCTAAATTAAGTTCAATCTGTCTTTTTAATTGTGTGCTCCGTATTTAGTTGATGTAAAGTTATTAGTAGGCCTGTTTTAAAAGAAAATATATAATTTGCCTACTGCTGTCATTTGTTGGGTACGGTAGGCACTAGCCTTTCTTGGTAAATGCTGCAATATAGCCTGTTCAAAACATTTTGTGAAGGTTTAAACCAGTTCACAAGTGTTTTGTTCCATTCTGTTGAGCATTTTCTTTGGCCAAATTAAGTTCCAACTGTAATGTTGTGTTTGCCACAATGTAATATTCTGCTTGTATTTTCCCTCAATGGCTTGACTTACCTAATAAAGGTTAGAAACGTTTTAAGGTTTGGTGTGGTGTGGCTGTTAGCCTATTATACTGCAGGCCTATGATATGAAGGCAGTGCGCACCTGCGCTCCAACTGACTCCGACAGTTGAACTTGAGGTGAGGAAGAGTGTTTTAGGCCTACCAGAGTCACCCCTTTAATCTAACAATATAATACTTATCTTTATAAAAAATATTCTAATTGAAAATGTACGAATTAGCCTCCTTCTGTACGCCTATATCTGCATAGGAGTAGTAGCCTATCTGACAAGTATAAAGACATTTGTGTCGTAGCATGCCACCGGCATATCTCTATCTCACTCTCTCTCTCTCTCTGGTGATAGGCGTAAGCTTCGCTTCCTTTTTATATTCTGAACAAAAAGATAAACGCAACATGCAACAATTTCAAAGATTTTACTGAGTTACAGTTCATATAAGGAAATGAGTCAATTGAAATATATTCATTAGGCCCTAATCTATGGGTTTCACATCACTGGGCAGGGGCGCAGCCATGGGTGGGCCTGGGAGGGCATAGGCCCACCCACTGGGGAGCCAGGTCTAGCCAATCATAATGAATTTTTCCACACAAAAGGGCTTTATTACTGACAGAAACAGTCCTCAGTTTCATCAGCTGTCCAGGTGGCTGG
This sequence comes from Coregonus lavaretus, assembly GCF_964263955.1. Taxonomy (NCBI): domain Eukaryota; kingdom Metazoa; phylum Chordata; class Actinopteri; order Salmoniformes; family Salmonidae; genus Coregonus; species Coregonus lavaretus. Next base: position 61,133,189 of record NC_139994.1, read on the forward strand.
TCTCAGACAATCACGCAGGTGAAGAAGCCGGATGTGGAGGTCCTGGGCTGGTGTGGTTACACGTGGTCTGCGGTTGTGAAGCCGGTTGGATGTATTGCCAAATTCTCTAAAACGACATTGCTTATGGTAGAGAAATTAACATGAAATTATCTGGCAACAGCTCTGGTGGACATTCCTGCAGTCAGCATGCCAATTGCATGCTCCCTCGACTTGAGACTTCTGTGGCATTGTGTTGTGTGACAAAACTGCACATTTTAGAGTGGCCTTTTATTGTCCCCAACACAAGGTTCACCTGTGTAATGATAATGCTGTTTAATCAGCTTCCTGACATGCCACATCTGTCAGGTGGATGGATTATCTTGGCAAAGGAGAAACATTTCACAGAAATAAGCATTTTGTGCATATGAAACATTTCACCTCATGAAACATGGGACCAAAACTTTACATGTTGCGTTTATATTTTTGTTATATATACCGCGTACAGTGGACGCCTGAAGCCTATAGGCCTATGCATGCAGTTCCTTGATGCATTTAGTGCTCAAATCTGGCTGCTGAACTGTGAGGTGGACAATTATTGTTTTAGGAAAGTAAGAACTAATAAAACAATAGGCAATAAAGTTTTCCGTATGCTAAAGATCGAAACACAAGGAATAGTGTTTTTGTAATTAGCTATAGTTTTTTTTTTTTTTTTAAGGACACGTAAATGTGGCTCATTTGACCAATATTCCTCACTTATCGAAGGCGCTGTCTGCGTGGGTGGAAGCCATAATGGGTTACGCACCCAATGCATATGGATGACCTGTACATTTCTCATGTCCGATAAATGAAATGACTTGTCCGGTGCCAAATTTTCCTGACGAAAAACCCTGGTGTGTGTGTGTGTGTGTGTGTCGTGAAGGGGGAATGATGATATCATATTTTGGTGGTTTGTTGCACCACGGAAGACTACAGAAACCCTGTCAAATTTACATCAGCCCCGTTATCTAAAACAAAGCCACAGCCAGTGTGGCGAGGAGGCTCTGTTTGCAGATCAAGAGTGACTGAAGTGTATCTCCAGGTCCACTTCCAGTGAATCAGACACACCACAGACACACAACACTTGACTGCGTGGTGGAGTCATCTCTTCTGTACTTTCTGTTTGATAGATGGTTATTTTCCGCTCCAATCTCTGTACTGCTTGGACCTGCTGCTTTTTTTTACCCATCGCATTGATTTAACTGGATTCTTATTTCGCTGTGGTTTTAAGCTGTGTGTGTGAGTGCGCGCGCCTCTGTATGCTTGTGTATTTGGCAGAGTGTTTCAGGCGGGAGGCCAACAGTTAAAGGTCTCCCTATAGAGCTCCATATGGAGCAGTGACGGCCCGCTTGATGTTGCAAGGCGGTCAGAGGGAACAAAATACAGACGGAAGGAAAGAAAGAGGGAGTCCTTTCTCTGGTTTCCCCTCTCTGTCATTAAACTCTCCCATGTCAAAGCTGGTGCTGTGTGGACCCAGCCAGAACCAACCGTGTGTGTGCTCTCAGTGCTTAGCCTCAGGCGACCCAACCAGAACTACACACACACACAACCCCCCCCTGCCTAACCCCGCCCGTTATCCCTTAGAGGGGCATCCCAGAGCAGCCATCAGCCATCTGGGCCCAGTCAGTGAGTGAGTTCCAAGTTGAACTCTCCTACTCTGCCTCTTTCAAGGAAAAGGGGAACGTTTCCACATCTTTAGTGCAGACAAGCACTAAATCAATCAATCAATCAATCAAGTAATCAATCTCCCTTTTCTTTAACTGACTACAAATCAATCAATCAACCAGGCAATGTATTTTTATTTTACAGAAATACAGTTTATTTTGTGTAGTGTTTCAGGGTCACGAAGCGCACCAACCTTTTATTTTATCTCTCCTCAGTCTCTCTCTCCTTCGCTCTCTCTCTCTCCATCCTCTCCTCAGTCTCTCTCTTCTTCGCTCTCTCTCTCTCTCTCTCTCTTCATCCTCTCCTCAGTCTCTCTCTCCTTCGCTCTCTCTCTCTCTCCATCCTCTCCTCAGTCTCTCTCTCTCTCCATCCTCTCCTCAGTCTCTCTCTCCTTTGCTCTCTCTCTCCATCCTCTCCTCAGTCTCTCTCTCCTTCGCTCTCTCTCTCTCCTTCGCTCTCTCTCCTTCGCTCTCTCTCTCTCCATCCTCTCCTGTCTCTCTCCTGCGGTAGTGTTTAATCCTCTTTTTTTTTTTTTTTAGGGATGGATGGTGTCTAACAGGAAAGGTTGTGAGAATGTTTGTATTGAGTCATCCCTGAGCTCGCTCCCCAGGCAGTGATGTGATGCTTGGCATGCTGGGTGGCACATGATGCCTGCACTGATGCCAAGCTCAGAGAGAGAGAGGGGCTGTACACACTCACTTGCACACACTGACTCGCACACTCTCGCTCGCACACACACACACACACACACACACACACACACACACACACACACAGTTCAAATATAGTACCCCGTGCCACAGATCACACACTGGCACCTAGCTGTTGATTATGGGATGTGTGTGTGTTTTAAATTCAGTGTGACATCATGATGCTGGTATTTGGCAATAGGATGTAAATGTAGCCAGTGCTGTCAGCTTCTTCTAAATCTCTACTTTCTCCCTCCCGCTGTCTCAAGGCATTGTTATCCAGAGCGACTTACCAACAACTCAGAATGATAAAATAACCACATGGTTCAACCATCAACTCTAGCTGTAGACTTCTCTTTGCCTACACAAAGGTACGAGTGAGAGGTGTGAGTGAGCGTTCGGGTAATTACAGGGTTGTGTAGAGAGAGGGACAGAGAGGGAGAGAGCCTATCCGCCCTCAGGTATTGAAATCAGACACCTCTAATCCCCCTTAGTGTTGTTCTCCCCTGCACAACCCAACGGGAGTTGCGCGTTCATAAATTCATCAGCTATTCTGCACTCTGGCACACTCAGACGAGAGTGCTCTGAAATCGGAGTAGATCGCCAGAGTGAATTTACGAACGCACCCTAAGCAAAGGCGTCTCTTCGCTATCCGTTGAAGCAGCAGACTCAAACTAACGTTGAAAAACAACTGAGGTTATGAACAAAACAATGGAAATAGCCAAGAAACATGAGGACAAAGTCTCACTTTATGTATCCTGGTTGTATTCATCTTCCCACAACTGTCCCAGAGTCTGTTTGGAATAGGCTATTTCTTTCTCGACAAGCTGACCAATAGAATACAGTGCCTTCGGAAAGTATTCAGACCCCTTGACTTTTTCCACATTTTGTTACGTTACAGCTTTATTCAAAAATTTATGAAATTAAATTTTTTACTCATCAATTTACACACAATACCCTATGACAAAACAAAAACAGGTTTTTAAACATTTTAGCAAATTTATAAAAAATTAAAACAGATACCTTATTAGTATTCAGACCTTTTGCTATGAGACTCGAAATTGAGCTCAAGTGCATCCTGTTTCCATTGATCATCCTTGAGATATTTCTACAACTTGATTGGAGTCCACCTGTGGTAAATTCAATTGATTGGAAAGGTACACACCTGTCTATATAAGGTCCCACAGTTGACAGTGTATGTCAGAGCAAAAACCAAGCCATGAGGTCGAAGGAATTGTGCGTTGACCTCCGAGACAATCGGGGGAGAAGGCCTTTGTAAGGGAGGTGACCGAGAACCCGAGGGTCACTCTGACAGAGCTCCAGAGTTCCTCTGTAGAGGAAGGACAACCAGAAGGACAACCATCTCTGCAGCACTCCACCAATCAGGCCTTTATGGTAGAGTGGACAGACGGAGGCCACTCCTCTGTAAAAGGCACATGACAGCCTGCTTGGAGTTTGCCAAAAGGCACCTAAAGACTCTCAGACCATGAGAAACAAGATTCTCTGGTCTGATGAAACCAAGATTGAACTCTTTGGCCTGAATGCTAAGCAACACGTTTGGAGGAAACCTGGCACCATCCCTACGGTGAATCGTGGTGGTGGCAGCATCATGCTGTGGGGATGTTTTTCAGCGGCAGGGACTGGGAGACTAGTCAGGATCGAGGGAAAGATGAACAGAGCAAAGTACAGAGAGATCCTTGATGAAAACCTGCTTCAGAGCGCTCAGGACCTCAGACGGGGGCGAAGGTTCACCTTCCAACAGGGCAACGACCCTAAGCACACAGCCAAGACAACGCAGGAGTGGCTTCGGGACAAGTCTCTGAATGTCCTTGAGTGGCCCAGCCAGAGCCCGGACATGAACCTGATCGAACATCTCTGGAGAGACCTGAAAATAGCTGTGCAGCGACGCTCCCCATCCAACCTGACAGAGCTTGAGAGGATCTGCAGAGAAGAATGGGAGAAAGTCCCCAAATACAGATGTGCCAAGCTTGTAGTGTCATACCCAAGAAGACTCAATGCTGTAATTGCTGCCAAAGGTGCTTCAACAAAGTACTGAGTAAAGGGTCTGAATACTTATATAAATGTGATATTTCAGTTTAATCCATTTTAGAATAAGGCTATAACATAACAAAATGTGGAAATAGTCAAAGGGTCTGAATACTTTCCGAATGCAGTGTAGGTAAACTTTTCTGCTATGGGGGATAATAGATTGATATAGGCTAGGGAATTTTTGGCTGAGGAAAAGTAAATGTGGACAGTTATTCTGACATCTATGTGCACATCAGAATTCAGTAAGAAGGACCACACACCATTGCGTTCTCGACTTGCATGTTCTGTTAATAAATGTGATTTCTGTCATTCTGAGCACCATGGGTGGACGCCGTAATCAGGTTACACATCCAATGCGTATAGGTCCGGTACATTTCTCAAATGTCAGAGAAATTTAAAATGGCAAATTTTCCTAACGGTAACCCCGTTGTGTGTGTGTGTGTGTGTGTGCGCATTTAGGTGAGCTAGATGCGTGTTTCAGCCAGCTGTCAGTCATGCATATCGTTGTATGATAATCAGTCATCTTGTAGCTTCATTTTCAGCCATAAACAAGCCGCGCCCCCTGACACACACTGGAGTTGACCTAAGAGGTCACACTATGACTCTTGACCTTTTGAAGTCCTCTGTATTTCTTTGTCTATGCAAGACCATTGGGGAATAGGGGGTGGTGGCAGACGTGTGTGTGTGTGGGGCCTGCGCATGAAGGCGGGGGTGGGAGGAGGAGGAGGAGGTGGAGGAGTTTATTTTGGTATCTTTTGAACCCCGAGCCATTGCTGTGTATTTGTTCCATTAGGCTTTTAGAGCCGTCAGTCAGAGCTGTCTTAACACACCCTGATATGAATGGCAGACAGGGTTCACACTCACTCACTCATCTCCCGATCTGTCGGTCTCCCTGTCCTGTCCGCCTGTGTCTTGTCTCCCTGTCCTGTCCGCCTGTGTCTTGTCTCCCTGTCCTGTCCGCCTGTGTCTTGTCTCCCTGTCCTGTCCGCCTGTGTCTTGTCTCCCTGTCCTGTCCGCCTGTGTCTTGTCTCCCTGTCCTGTCCGCCTGTGTCTTGTCTCCCTGTCCTGTCTGCCTGCCCGTCCTGTCTGCCTGTCCTGCCTGCCTGCCTGCCTGTCTTGTGTGTGTGTGTGTGTGTGTGTGTGTGTGTGTGTGTGTGTGTGTGTGTGTGTGGCTTTCGCTTACTGATGCTCTATACATAGACACTGCCAGCGTCTGAATATGCACCCTATTCACTATATAGTGGATAACTTTTGACCAGGGCCCTATTGGTTAGTAGGGTGCCATTTTGGGACGCAGCCACATATCAATATCAAACACATTGCCTCAACCTAAAGTTTCCCCTTGTTATTACTGCCATTTGGCTTCATGGGCTTCAAGTGAACATTTATATGACCCCAAACGCTGACACCAAATGTGGAAGACTGTTGGAAGCCCCTTGATGTTGCTTTGAGGGGCTTTTACGTGCAAGACATTTAAATTGGTAGACAATGACCGCCCCCCCAGTCACCGCACCCCCTGGCTGACAGGCTTCACCTCCGACCCCGTGGGGGGGGGGGTCTATATGAAGCACTCGTCTGTCGTCAGAGGTACAGAGCAGAGCAGAGGGGACACCAATCAATACCACGCACCCTGACCATTAGGATGACCTTTGATTAGGAGTCCTCAGGATGTAGGCCAATACAGACAGTCACACTCAGACAGTGTTGTCCTGTGTCTGTTGTCCAGTACAATACCAGCAGGAATAATGTCTGATTATTTCTTAAGAGATGGGCAGGTAGCTGGTGAGGATTTGGAGAGTAGAGGCCTCACTGTCACTGACGTAACACAATGTTGTCCAACCTCATTTTGACTCTTCTGAGCTTCACCAGTCTACCCCACACACTCACAGATAATAGCCTAGCTAGATGTCTGGTGTAGGTCCCTCACCCTTGGTGTTCATTCATCTGGGTAAAAGTGTTGCTCTGGAGAGTCCGGTATGATTCAATGCGGTGTGTTAGTACATTTCTCTGATGTCCCCTCTGAACTCTCTCCTACTGACTCTGATGCTCTGTGCGTCTGTGTGTGTTTTTAACGAGGACCCTAACTTCTCTGCTTCCTATTGAACCTCTAAAAGCATGAGGAAGTTCTCGTCCCAAAGCCCAGCATTGATCTTCTTGTACCAAACCCAGTGGTGACCTTTGTGTGTGTGTGTGTGCATGTCATGCCTGTGTTTGTGTGGTTTTTCAGAACGTCATTCAGCCTGCCATGCGCTCTGAGGTGGGGGGGAAGTACAGCCACACCAGTCATCAATTACACAGTGACACTAGTGACTTATTGAACTGTTGTACATAAATGACTGTCATCGTCTTCATCCTGGCGACCATTCCGCCCCAATAGGTCCACAGTTTATACACTTCCTAGTACAGTAGGTAGGCTACATGAAAGAGAAATCCTTACTAGGTCCAGGTGGGAGTTTTGGCCGGAGAAACTGTGGTGACCTCACTCTCACTTCCTGTTGGAAAAGAGAGAGTCAGGACTTCCTGTTATTATAAAGGCCTGAGTATTTTTATATGGAACTACCGTTTGGCTTGACCAGTAGTGTTAAAATGGAAGTACATAGGCTAGTGACCTGTGGTGGTGCTACCCTCTGCTTGCCAAGAATATTGGCAGGTCCACTCAAGGCAATTACATTTACGGAATAACACACACACACGTACATGTAGCTTAGTGGGCGGCAGGTGGCTTAGTGGGTAAGAGCGTTGTGCCAGTAACCGAAAGGTCGCTGGTTCTAATCCCCGAGCCGACTAGGTGAAAAATCTGTCTTTGCCCTTAAGCAAGGCACTTAACCCTAATTGCTCCTGTAAGTCGCTCTGGATAAGAGTGTCTGCTAAATGACTCAAATGTAAAATGTAAGCACACACACCGACACACAGACAGACACACACACACACACACACACACAGACAGTCAGAATCCTTTGCTTCCTCTGTGGGATGTTACATTGATTCCCAGTGTGCACTAAGCAGTACTGCTTGGTCAATGCATTGTCTCCAGCTGTATACATTCCAACACTTTAATTTTATTTCCCTGTCTTAATTAACTGTATATAGACTGAAGAACATCAACACTGTCTTGCTGGGAATTGTCTCTGTGTAGATGAACTCCCAAAAGCAGAACGTACTGCAGACTGAACCAGTTGCAGTGAGGAGAAGGGAGGAAGCGAGAGAGTGAGGGAGGGAAAAACAGAGACCCCAGTTTGGACAGTTTCCTTTTCCTCTATTGGCCTCGTCTCTGAAGAGGGGGGAAATGTCACCAACGGACCAAACATCTTTTTTTTCTTCTGTCATTTCCTTTCTTCCAGCTCACTTCCTGCCTCCATTCAGTGTCCGGGGTTATCCTATTTTGCTGCACTCGTCCAGACAAAAAAAAAGAAAAAAAAAAAGAGACATTTTTATGTCTGTCTCGACGTAGACTAGCTAGCACTCTTGGGGTCGTCTAGTTTTGATTGACACCTGGCTATTTTTAATCGCGTTGGGCCTCTGAGGCCAGGAAGTGAACCCAGCTGGCTGAAGGACAGACAGGCGGACACAGACACACACCTCTTTCTGAATAAACAAGTGTAAATGAGGATATGATGTGCCAGACAGACTACCTCTACTTCACTGGCCTAAATTGGTTTTGGACCTCTGATATGCTGAGTGTGTTCCCTCCTTTTCTGGTTATTTCCGCTCATTTTCTTAGCTGGTGCTTGTGGAGGTCACACTAGGCCTATGTAAAGATTGCGGCTGAAAAAAAAAACACACACACAAATAAGCAATGAAGCAAACCAATAAATATTGCATGTGTGTTGTTGTCAAACCGTGTGCGTGTATTGTTGTGTGTGTGCAGTCTGCACATAGAGCTGTGAGGAAACGGCTGTGGTTTTTCCTGGAACTTAGTTTTCACACTAAGCGCTGCGATGGCCAGCTATGCCTCAGAGAGATAAAAACAAAGCTGAAATCTCTCCCAATCTCCATTTGAGAGTCACCTTTTCTGTGCCTTTTTCAATGTCTCCTTTTATGTTTTTAAAACCAATTTTATACCAGAGAGGTTTAGGATTTATTCACACTCCATCAATACCTGTGCTCTTTGTTATGGGAAAGTGAAATCCTCTCATTGCCTGATATTGACTTACCCTAGTTAGAAAGTGTGTGTTTGTGTGCGCGATATCTACAACGCTATCACCAGTAGCTGGCCAGAGCATGATGATGGTGATATTATTATTATTATTATTATATACATTATTTTGTGGGGGTAGATCAGCTTTAATATTGCAGATAGATTGTAACTTCCATCAATGTAATTGTCTGCATCACTTCCAATCCCCCATATGTTTTTTCTCTCTTGCATAAATATATATATATATGTGTGTGTGTGTGTATATATATCTCCAACCCCACCACCCCTTCCCTAATTGAATGGTGATATTTAGGTTGTGTGTTTGTGGTGATGATTGCAGAAAAGCCTGGCCTTTTGGCTATGGTGTTGAGCAAGCAAGAAGCAGAGGGGGATAGCCTACGATAAAGCAGGAACTTGCCTAAATATCCTGGGAAAAGTTTTTTATTTTTTAGATAAGCTCGAAATGGACTTGGTCTAATCGACGCAACAACCAAAAACACATATCTAAGTTGAGCTTTCTTAATGAACCAGAAAATCAACAATTGATTTCTGGTTGTTTAACTCATTGATCCTGCTTTGTAGTGTACCCCTTCTGGCCTTTTGCTGGGTTCTCGCTCTTTCTCTCTCTCTCCCTCTCCCTCTTTCTCTCTCTCTCTCTCTCTCTCTCTCTCTCTCTCTCTCTCTCTCTCTCTCTCTCTCTCTCTCTCTCTCTCTCTCTCTCTCTCTCTCTCTCTCTCTCTCTCTCTCTCTGTCTCTGTCTCTGTCTCTGTCTCTGTCTCTCTCTCTCTCTGATGGCAGGGAGAGAAGGATGTAAGGTAGAGGAGGAGAAGCGCTGCCTGGAATCCATTACTCAGTGAGGCATCAGCATTGATATTCCTCTATAATCATCTCTCTGTCTCTGTTTGTGTGTGTCTGCCTGCTTTATTGGCATGGGAAACATATGTTTACATTGCCAAAACAAGTGAGATAGATAATGAACAGTAAATATTACACTCACAAAACTTTCAAAGGAATAGAGACATATCAAATGTCATATTATGGCGATGTTATAGTGTTGTAACGATGTGCAAATAGTTTAAGTACAAAAGGGGAAAATAAATAAACATAAATATGGGTTGTATTTACAATGGTGTTTGTTCTTCACTGGTTGCCCTTTTCTTGTGGCAACAGGTCACAAACCTTGCTGCTGTGATGGCACACTGTGGTTTTTCACCCAGTAGATGAGGGAGTTTATCAAAATTGGGTTTGTTTTCGAATTCTTTGTGGATCGCTGTAATCTGAGGGAAATATGTGTCTCTAATATGGTCATACATTTGGCAGGAGGTTAGGAAGTGCAGCTCAGTTTCCACCTCATTTTGTGGGCAGTGTGCACATAGCCTGTCTTCTCTTGAGAGCCAGGTCTGCCTACGGCGGCCTTTCTCAATAGCAAGGCTATGCTCACTGAGTCTGTACATAGTCAAAGCTTTCCTTAAGTTTGGGTCAGTCACAGTGGTCAGGTATTCTGCCACTGTGTACTCTAGGTTTAGGTCTCGCTCTCTGTCTCTCTATCTCTCTCGGCATGTAGCAGTCAGATACTGACATTGGGGCTAAGGTTGTGCCATGCATAATACTGTGTGTGTAGGAGAGAGAGAATATTGTATTCTAGGTGAAATGACAGTGTTTGTCTAAATCAGCCAGTATGCTGGGAGCAGTCCCAGAGCAGGGCCAGAGCAGGGCCAGAGCAGGGCCAGAGCAGGGCCAGAGCAGTCCCAGAGCAGTCCCAGAGCAGTCCCAGAGCAGTCCCAGAGCAGTCCCAGAGCAGGGCCTTACAGTAGAGACTGTAGATGGATGGATGAAGGGGGGAGTTATCCTTGGATTAGATCAGGTTAGATCATCAGACCGCTAACACGTCAAGTTTCCCCCTGTGATGCCCAGCATTGTTGTGATGAGTTTCCCCCTGTGATGCCCGGAAGTGTTGTGATATGTGTCCCCCTGTGATGCCCGGCAGTGTTGTGATAAGTTTCCCCCTGTGATGCCCAGCATTGTTGTGATGAGTTTCCCCCTGTGGTGCCCGGCAGTGTTGTGATAAGTTTCCCCCTGTGATGCCCAGCAGTGTTGTGATAAAAACTAGTTTGAGAAGAAAAAGGGGTGTTGGTAGGAAAAGGGAATAACTGTGATGTTGTGTTTCTATGATGTCATTGTTGTAAAAGAAATTGGACTCTTCTGGTATGACTATAGCTGTGACATCACGCGTAAAAGGTGGTTTTCAGAGATGATTTATGTGAAATGTTTTGCGACTTATGTTTCAAAGTTCAAGGTGACATCACCTGGTTTAGCGACTCTCCCTCTCCCCATCCCCCCTGTCTCTGTCTCTCTCAATTCAATTTCAATTTAAGGGCTTTATTGGCATGGGAAACGTATGTTAACATTGCCAAAGCAAGTGAAGTAGATAGTAAACAAAAGTGAAATAAACAATAAATATTAACAGTAAACATTACACTCAGAAGTTCCAAAAGAATAAAGACATTTCAAATGTCATATTATGTATATATACAGTGTTGTAACAATGTGCAAATAGTTAAAGTACAAATGGGAAAATAAATGAACATAAATATGGGTTGTATTTACAATGGTGTTTGTTCTTCACTGGTTGCCCTTTTCTTGTGGCAACAGGTCACAAATCTTGCAGCTGTGATGGCACACTGTGGTTTTTCACCCAGTAGATAAGGGAGTTTATCAAAATTGGATTTGTTTTCGAATTCTTTGTGGATCGCTGTAATCTGAGGGAAATATGTGTCTCTAATATGGTCATACATTTGGCAGGAGGTTAGGAAGTGCAGCTCAGTTTCCACCTCATTTTGTGGGCAGTGTGCACATAGCCTGTCTTCTCTTGAGAGCCAGGTCTGCCTACGGCGGCCTTTCTCAATAGCAAGGCTATGCTCACTGAGTCTGTACACAGTCAAAGCTTTCCTTAAGTTTGGGTCAGTCACAGTGGTCAAGTATTCTGCCACTGTGTACTCTCTGTTTAGGGCCAAATAGCATTCTAGTTTGCTCTGTTTTTTTGTTTGTTCTTTCCAATGTGTCAAGTAATTCTCTTTTTGTTTTCTCATGATTTGGTTGGGTCTAGTTGTGTTGTTGTTGTTGTTGTCCTGGGGCTGTGTGGGGTCTGTTTGTGTTTGTGAACAGAGCCCCAGGACAAGCTTACTTAGGGGACTCTTCTCCAAGTTCATCTCTCTGTAGGTGATGGCTTTGTTATGGAAGGTTTGGGAATCGCTTCCTTTTAAGTGGTTATAGAATTTAACGGCTCTTTTCTGGATTTTGATAATTAGCGGGTATTGGCCTAATTCTGCTCTGCATGCATTATTTGGTGTTTTACGTTGTACACGGAGGATGTTTTTGCAGAATTCTGCATGCAGAGTCTCAATTTGGTGTTTGTCCCATTTTGTGAATTCTTGGTTGGTGAGCGGACCCCAGACCTCAGAACCATAAAGGGCAATGGGTTCTATAACTGATTCAAGTATTTTTAGCCAGATCCTAATTGGTATGTCAAATTTTATGTTCCTTTTGATGGCATAGAAGGCCCTTCTTGCCTTGTCTCTCAGATCGTTCACAGCTTTGTGGAAGTTACCTGTGGCGCTGATGTTTAGGCCGAGGTATGTATAGTTTTTTGTGTGCTCTAGGGCAACGGTGTCTAGATGGAATTTGTATTTGTGGTCCTGGCAACTGGACCTTTTTTGGAACACCATTATTTTTGTCTTACTGAGATTTACTGTCAGGGCCCAGGTCTGACAGAATCTGTGCAGAAGATCTAGGTGCTGCTGTAGGCCCTCCTTGGTTGGTGACAGAAGCACCAGATCGTCAGCAAACAGAAGACATTTGACTTCAGATTCTAGTAGGGTGAGGCCGGGTGCTGCAGACTGTTCTAGTGCCCTCGCCAATTCGTTGATATATATGTTGAAGAGGGTGGGGCTTAAACTGCATCCCTGTCTCACCCCACGGCCCTGTGGAAAGAAATGTGTGTGTTTTTTGCCAATTTTAACCGCACACTTGTTGTTTGTGTACATGGATTTTATAATGTCGTATGTTTTTCCCCCAACCCCACTTTCCATCAATTTGTATAGCAGACCCTCATGCCAAATTGAGTCAAAAGCTTTTTTGAAATCAACAAAGCATGAGAAGACTTTGCCTTTGTTTTGTTTTGTTTGTTTGTCAATTAGGGTGTGCAGGGTGAATACGTGGTCTGTCGTACGGTAATTTGGTAAAAAGCCAATTTGACATTTGCTCAGTACATTGTTTTCACTGAGGAAATGAACTGGTCTGCTGTTAATGATAATGCAGAGGATTTTCCCAAGGTTGCTGTTGACGCATATCCCACGGTAGTTATTGGGGTCAAATTTGTCTCCACTTTTGTGGATTGGGGTGATCAGTCCTTGGTTCCAGATGTTGGGGAAGATGCCAGAGCTAAGGATGATGTTAAAGAGTTTAAGTATAGCTAATTGAAATTTGTGGTCTGTATATTTTATCATTTCATTGAGGATACCATCAACACCACAGGACTTTTTGGGTTGGAGGGTTTGTATTTTATCCTGTAGTTCATTCAATGTAATTGGAGAATCCAGTGGGTTCTGGTAGTCTTTAATAGTTGATTCTAAGATTTGCATTTGATCATGTATGTTTTTTTGCTGTTTGTTCTCTGTTATAGGGCCAAAAAGATTGGAGAAGTGGTTTACCCATACATCTCCGTTTTGGATAGATAGCTCTTCGTGTTGTTGTTTGTTTAGTGTTTTCCAATTTTCCCAGAAGTGGTTAGAGTCTATGGATTCTTCAATTACATTGAGCTGATTTCTGACATGCTGTTCCTTCTTTTTCCGTAGTGTATTTCTGTATTGTTTTAGTGATTCACCATAGTGAAGGCGTAGGCTCAGGTTTTCTGGGTCTCTATGTTTTTGGTTGGATAGGTTTCTCAATTTCTTTCTTAGGTTTTTGCATTCTTCATCAAACCATTTATCACTGTTATTACTTTTCTTTGGTTTTCTGTTAGAGATTTTTAGATTTGATAGGGAAGCTGAGAGGTCAAATATACTGTTTAGGTTTTCTACTGCCAAGTTTACACCTTCACTATTACAGTGGAACGTTTTGTCCAGGAAGTTGTCTAGAATGGATTGAATTTGTTGTTTCCTAATTGTTTTTTGGTAGGTTTCAACACTACTTTCCTTCCATCTATAGCATTTCTTAATATTATTTAGTTCTTTTGGCTTTGATGCCTCATGATTGAGTATTGCTCTGTTCAAGTAGACTGTGATTTTGCTGTGGTCTGATAGGGGTGTCAGTGGGCTGACTGTGAACGCTCTGAGAGACTCTGGGTTGAGGTCAGTGATAAAGTAGTCTACAGTACTACTGCCAAGAGATGAGCTATAGGTGTACCTACCATAGGAGTCCCCTCGAAGCCTACCATTGACTATGTACATACCCAGTGTGCGACAGAGCTGCAGGAGTCGTGACCCATTTTTGTTGGTTATGTTGTCGTAGTTGTGCCTAGGGGGGCATATGGGGGAGGGAATGCTGTCACCTCCAGGTAGGGTTTGTCTCTCTCTCTGTCTCTCTCTCTCTGTCTCGCTCTCTCTGTCTCTCTCTGTCTCTCTCTGTCTCTCTCTCTGTCTGTCTCTCTGTCTCACTCTCTCTGTCTCTCTCTGCCTCTCTCTCTGCCTCTCTCTCTGCCTCTCTCTCTGTCTGTCTCTCTGTCTCGCTCTCTCTGTCTCGCTCTCTCTGTCTCGCTCTCTCTGTCTCGCTCTCTCTGTCTCTCTCTCTCTCTGTCTCTCTGTCTCTGTCTCTGTCTGTGTTGATAAGGCGTCCATCCTCGCCACCTGTTTGTGTTTGGCCACTGTGTCACATGGTCTCATGCTGTCAAGACCACTAGGACAGCAGCGGCCTCTCTCTCTGTGTGTAACCAGATGTGCTTTATCGTCTCCTACCTGAGTCTTTGTTTGTGTGTTTAGCTGTTGATAACCGGCATACTAAAGTTTTGGTCTGTCTTTTCTTTCTCTGCAGGAAGTTTGGGGAGCGCCCTCAACCACAACGCCTAACAAGGTGAGTGAACACACATACACATTTCAGTATGCCTGTTTTATTGACAGACAGTTCAATAGGAGAGAGAGAGAGAGAGAGA
>NC_139994.1:61148089-61173089 GCF_964263955.1 Coregonus lavaretus
GATGGTCATACCAAGGATCATTTAGCTATTTGATGTAGAATTTTAGGACCCCTTTAGGTATATAAAAAAAAAAAATGTTTAAAAAATACGGATTTGGCTTTACTGCTATTAGCCCATAGAAAGGCATTGAATAACATATAGATTCATACATGGAAAAACAGATAGTTAAAAAAATAAGTGTCAAATCAAATCAAATCAAATTTTATTGGTCACATGCGCCGAATACAACAGGTGCAGACATTACAGTGAAATGCTTACTTACAGCCCTTAACCAACAGTGCATTTATTTTAAACAAAAAAAGTAAGAATAAAACAACAACAACAAAAAGTGTTGAGAAAAAAAGAGCAGAAGTAAAATAAAGTGACAGTAGGGAGGCTATATATACAGTAAAATAAAGTGACAGTAGGGAGGCTATATATACAGGGGGGTACCGTTGCAGAGTCAATGTGCGGGGGCACCGGCTAGTTGAGGTAGTTGAGGTAATATGTACATGTGGGTAGAGTTAAAGTGACTATGCATAAATACTTAACAGAGTAGCAGCAGCGTAAAAATGATGGGGTGGGGGGGCAGTGCAAATAGTCCGGGTAGCCATGATTAGCTGTTCAGGAGTCTTATGGCTTGGGGGTAGAAGCTGTTGAGAAGTCTTTTGGACCTAGACTTGGCACTCCGGTACCGCTTGCCGTGCGGTAGCAGAGAGAACAGTCTATGACTAGGGTGGCTGGAGTCTTTGACAATTTTGAGGGCCTTCCTCTGACACCGCCTGGTATAGAGGTCCTGGATGGCAGGGAGCTTTGCCCCAGTGATGTACTGGGCCGTACGCACTACCCTCTGTAGTGCCTTGCGGTCAGAGGCCAAGCAGTTGCCATACCAGGCGGTGATGCAACCAGTCAGGATGCTCTCGATGGTGCAGCTGTAGAATTTTTTGAGGATCTGAGGACCCATGCCAAATCTTTTTAGTCTCCTGAGGGGGAATAGGCTTTGTCGTGCCCTCTTCACGACTGTCTTGGTGTGTTTGGACCATGATAGTTCGTTGGTGATGTGGACACCAAGGAACTTGAAGCTCTCAACCTGTTCCACTACAGCCCCGTCGATGAGAATGGGGGCGTGCTCAGTCCTCTTTTTTTTCCTGTAGTCCACAATCATCTCCTTTGTCTTGGTCACGTTGAGGGAGAGGTTGTTGTCCTGGCACCACACGGCCAGATCTCTGACCTCCTCCCTATAGGCTGTCTCATCGTTGTCGGTGATCAGGCCTACCACTGTTGTGTCGTCGGCAAACTTAATGATGGTGTTGGAGTCGTGCCTGGCCATGCAGTCATGGGTGAACAGAGAGTACAGGAGGGGACTGAGCACGCACCCCTGAGGGGCCCCCGTGTTGAGGATCAGTGTGGCAGATGTGTTGTTACCTACCCTTACCACCTGGGTGTCTGTCCTATATCTGAGATATAAGAAAGATCATGAAATTAATTATATATATATTTTTTGCACATTTAACCCCTTGTTTAGGCACAAACTACTTCCATAGATACAGTACTTCCATTCATTATTTTAAACTGGTACCAGGCTACCTTCAGACGAGTCTTGAGGTTTGTGGCGTCCTAGAGCAAAACAACCGACATGTACAGTACATTTGACTGGTCATGCTTAGTGGTCGGTCTATAGGTCAATTTGCATAATTTAGTGGAATGAAATTGGCGCGTGTGTACAGTATATTTGTTACGTGTCTTATTCATCACACGCGTACAGCATATAGATGCAGAGTCTTTGAGCTGAAAACCTGTCAGACAGCAGGAGAGCTGCTGCAGCATCTCAAACAGTAAATCCACCGGCATCATCAGCACCTCACACACCACTTTGCAATGAGCTGGAGCCGGTATGAACGTTTTAATAGATATTATGAGGCATGTCTTACCTTGCTTCAAAGTAGCCTGTTAGATCTCCTCTCTTTCTACATTTCTAATGGATATTTTCATCTCTGTCACATGAAACCGCTTTCATGTGCAGTACACTTTTGACAACACTTTATATATATATATACTTTTTTTTTTATAACCTTTATTTAAGTAGGCAAGTCAGTTAAGAACACATTCTTATTTACAATGACGGCCTACCCCGGCCAAACCCGGAGGATGCTGGCCAATTGCGCGCCGCCCTCTGGGACTCCCAATCACGGCCGGTTGTGATACAGCCTGGAATCGAACCAGGGGGTCTGTAGTGACGCCTCTAGCACTGAGATGCTAACTTCATTATGGAACAAACATTCACACGTAGCTGACTGCCTTGTGCGCATTGCTGCACTGATAACGTGAAGAAATAATAGTTTATGAACTTTTTTAAGCTAAACATTCTGATCTGTTGCATCAGACTCATTGCTTTTTAACGTTATTTTTTGTATATATTTTTTTTATAGTCCTACTGGTTGTAGGAATTTGGGATCTATCTTCCCACAACCTTCCCAGAGTCTGATTGGACTAGGCTATTTCTTTCTCGACAAGCTGACCAATAGAATAGGTAAACTTTTCTACTATGGGGGATAGTAGATTGATATAGGCTAGTGATTTTGCTGTTCGTTACTCGTCTTGTTGGCTGAGGAAAAGTAAATGTGGACAGTTATTCTGACATCTTCAAAGTTCACATCAGAATTCGGTAAGAAGGACCGCACATCATTGCATCATCAACTTGCATGTTCTGTTAATATGAATAACCATAATCTAAATGTGATTTCTGTCATTCTGAGCACCGTGGGTGGACACCCTAATCAGGTTACGCACCCAATGCGTATGGGTCCGGCAGATATCTCAAACGTCCGGTAAATTAAAATGTTGCCGGTCAAATGTCCAGCGCCACATTTTCCTAACGGAAACCCTGGTGTGTGTGTGAGTGAGAACATGGTGTGTGAATGCTGGGTGAACTTGGCCTTGTGCCGTCTGGCCCCTCCAGGGGTGTAAAAGACTAATGGTGCTCCCCTCACTGCCTTCCTAAACACACAGACACACAGACACACAGAAAGAAAGAAAGAAAGAAATGCTCTACGACCACAACCACATCTTAAACAACAGTCGTCCTCCAGGACTGTTAGTATGAACATGGGACAACTTTCTTACTATAGGACCAACCATTTGTAACAAGGATTGAAATGCATTCAAACAGTTCATTGGTTTTTGACCAATGCCACTCCCAAGCGAATAAGGATCTCTCTGTGAAGATCTGTTTTTGGAATAACCCAGTGCTTTTTGTGGAGAAAAGGCCTGTTACACTCTAATCCTGCTTGAACTATCAACTGGTGATGGGGGAAAAATCGATAGTTACATATCGGGATATTATTTTTGACAATATATCGCAATATTATTTTTGCGCTAGTTGGCTGAACCTCTACCAAAACTGTGTTATTCCTTCATCACTTGTTTTCCATCTTCTTTTTAAATAGGGAGCAAATTAGTTTTCAGCACTTTTATTTCCATGACTGATCAAAACTGGTTTTCTCATGGCTCTCTCTTGTCCCTCAGCAGCAGACATATGGTGAGCACTATGTTTAGACCATCGAATCGCAATAAAATCACAGTATCAAATCGCAATAAAATCACAGTATCAAATACATATCGCAATAAAATCACAGTATCAAATACATATCGCAATACATATAGAATCATCATCATCTCAATATATATCGTATCTGCTACTAAGTATTGTGATAATATCTTATCATGAGGTCCCTGGCTATTCCCAGCCATACTATCAAGCAGTGCTTGTGTGTGCATTTGTGTAAAAAACAACATTTAAAAAAAAAAAGAGGCTATTTTCTAGTTTGGATGCAGGAAGGTGTTAGTGGTTTTCTGTCAGCATACAGTCACATGCTGCAGAAATCTCTCACTCTTTCCTCTCACTCTCGCTCTCTTTCTCTCTCTCTCTCTCTCTCTCTCTTTGGTTAGCTCTGTGGCCATCTCTGCCAGTCAGCTCTGATCCAACAACAAATAGGGTAGCCTACTTCCATCCCCAATCACGAGTTCCACAAGGGCAGCAGCCATATTGGTGAGGTGGCAACAACATACTCCATGACTTTAACCCACACACTTCCTCAAACCCTCTCATCTTTAGGGTGAAATCTGGAACTTTCATTTCCCCCTGCCCTGGCAACTCAAGGTACGAACTACAAACCCAACTGACCAACGAGAAAAACAAACTACAAAATAGCTTCATCAATATGGCAGCTCAGTTAATTTTTTATTTATTGATAGAATTTGTCGCTTAGGCACAGATCCAGGATCAGCCTACCCTCCACATATCCAAACCGTGACCATTATGCAAGGAAGTGCAAAACTGTCCTCAGACCAGTGTCTAGGGGTCACATTAATCCCGCATCTCTACTCCACCCTAGTCTTATCTCTGATGTCACCCTCTCGGCGGGAAAGTCACCATCAGTATCAACGGTGTCCAATGACACGCACACTGTGAGCATGACATCACCATGTTCTGAGCTGAGTGAGTGTGTTCCCCTGTAACCAACCAATCAGCCAGGGCTGTGGGCTCCGGGGTGGGCCAGGGGCCAAAGC
Source organism: Coregonus lavaretus (assembly GCF_964263955.1). Classification (NCBI taxonomy): domain Eukaryota; kingdom Metazoa; phylum Chordata; class Actinopteri; order Salmoniformes; family Salmonidae; genus Coregonus; species Coregonus lavaretus. The sequence goes on from NC_139994.1 coordinate 61,152,638, forward strand.
CACGTGTAGAAATATCAGTTGAGTAGATCACCATAGCATCAGATGATTATAGGCATCTATAATAACATATCTCTCTCTCCTCTCTCTCTCCTCTCTCTCTCTCTCTCTCTCTCTCTCTCTCTCTCTCTCTCTCTCTCTCTCTCTCTCTCTCTCTCTCTCTCTCTCTCTCTCTCTCTCTCTCTCTCTCTCTCTCTCTCTCTCTCTCTCTCTCTCTCTCTCTCTCTCTCTCTCTCTCTCTCTCTCTCTCTCTCTCTCTCTCTCTCTCTCTCTCTCTCTCTCTCTCTCTCTCTCTCTCTCTCTCTCTCGTCTCAGGGGTCTCATTTTTTTCCATAAAAAAGGCCTGCAGCCTGTGTGTGTGTTATGACTGGGCGATATACTGTATTTTACTATATACCGGTATTGATGCACGGACTAGTTTGGATCTTTACCTTCTATAACGGTCTTTTAATGTTTGGTTTGTTAAATGTGATTTGCCACCCGCCCCGTGTCGGAGTGCAATTGTTGTTTCTCGACCACGAGATAATTTGCCGACCATCTCTTCAGTCTGCATAGTCAGCGCAGCAGATACAACAATATGTTGATGACACCGAAGCTGCTTTCCGCTTCTTCTTCTTAATATAAATCCACAAGCGTCCTATAATTACACTATTAGTTTGTGTGTCTCACTGTCTGCAAACAGTTTGTCTTTTCTTAGCAAGTTGTGGCTAAAATAAATAGTGTTAGCCGCCAATGCTAATCTCTATTAAATGTATGGAGTCAGCGCAAATGTCGCTAGCTAATACAGCCTGATACCAGTGATGGTGTAGGCCTAAATCAGCATGTTTGTGCAATAGTACCTTCTAAAATCAGAGAGGAATAGGCAAAGCATGAATATGTTAGCTGCATTAAGTAAAATAACATTTTAATGTAGGCAAAGATTATAGGGTCCCACTCCCCTGGGAAACACTGACCAACACTTTGGTTCCTACCCTGTCACAATAACGCCTCCATAGAGATCCTATTCTAATTCCTAATTCTATGAACACCTCCCAGGCTTTTTCAGTCGTTGTCATGTCAAACAACACCGTGTTCAAAGTGCCCACTACTACATTATATCTATAGAATTAGAATGATAATTCCCATAATTACCCCAAATACTTTCTGTGATTCCAACAGTTCACCCAACAGTTCACACAAGTCAAATCGCAATTGCAATATCAACTGTTGGTTGAAGTTTGATTGAACAGTATAAAACGATCAGAATGGAGAAAGCCCCATTTTAAAACACTTAGAATGTGTCGCCACCCTAGGGTCATGCACTACTCATAGAACTTTTATTATTAAAAAAACTAAAATAACGCCAAATAGCATCATACCGTCAAATAGCATCGTCCCGTCAAAAATGTGAAAAATCGAGTGATGTGATATTTTGGTCATATCACCCAGCCTGTGTGTGTGTGTGTGTGTGTGTGTGTGTGAGACTCCCTCTCTGTGTCACTGGGTGTGTCAGGTGACACTGACATCTGTGCAAATGGGCCATTGCGTCTGCTCAGGGTGACCCTTGACCCCTGCTGGTCTGAAGATCTTTAGCGTTGTGTTTCTCAACGAGTACACACACACTAACCAGGTGTCCATCCAACCTTTTTATGCCATTAAAGTACGTCGGATAAAAAAATGTTGCGACAGGCCTGATGGAAACGCCAAATGTGGCGGTAACATTTCCAAATGTTGACAAAACAAAATAAAGCTACACAAGGTGGGATCTTTTTGTGTCGGTAAAATTAATTATACGAGAAATGGCGGTGGAAACGCTTTTATGCGCAAACATTGATATAATAACATATCAAAGTAAACTTAGTCACGCAATGATATGGTTATAAGGCTACAGATAAAATACAATCCACAGGGTGATGAGCTTGATGCTACTTTACAGTAAATATCGAGGGTCTCATTCTGGTGACATGATGATCAGGCTCTTGGCTGCCGTTTGACAAATAAAAATAATCTTTCTCTTTTGTCCATAATAATCTCATTATGTAGGCTATACCCGCATTGTATCTGCCAGCTGTTTGCTAGAGCCCACATGCTAAGACCAGAGTGGGCACATTCGCTATATAACGAAACAATTTTTTGGTGACAAAACCATCAGTAGAGTTGAAAATGCGATGGAAACCCATTTTATGTTTTTGTTAAGTTGACAGAAGTAATTGGAGCACGGGCCTTGCAACATTTTGACACGAGATGTGGATTCTTTGGTGGTGAGCTCAGGGCTTTGGTGTTTTTTGTTTTTCCCTCCCCTTCAGTCAGCCCAGCTGGAGAGAACATAGCTTTTGGCCCCAAACTGTGTGTGTAAGCAACGCAACATAACATTCAGCACACCAGAGAATTGGCTAATCAAACTTGAACTTGTCAAAATGTTCCTGTCTCTCCATGTTTCAGATGTTGGCGTTAGTGACCCTGAGTTTCCATGTTCCTGTTTTTTGGTCTGATCTACACTACCGCTCAAAAGTTTTAGAATACCTACTCATTCAAGGCTTTTTCTTTATTTTTTACTATTTTCTACATTCTACAATAATAGTGAAGACATCAAAACTATGAAATAATACATATGGAATCATGTAGTAACCAAATAAGTGTTAAACAAATCAAAATATATTTTATATTTGAGATTCTTCAAATAGCCACCCTTTGCCTTGATGACAGCTTTGCACACTCTTGGCATTCTCTCAACCAGCTTCACCTGGAATGCTTTTCCAACAGTCTTGAAGGAGTTCCTACATATGCTGAGCACTTGTTGGCTGCTTTTCCTTCACTATGCGGTCCGACTCAACCCAAACCATCTTAATTGGGTTGAGGTCAGGGGATTGTGGAGGCCAGGTAATCTGATGCAGCACTCCATCACTCTCCTTCTTGGTAAAATAGCCCTTACACAGCCTGTAGGTGTGTTGGGTCATTGTCCTGTTGAAAAACAAATGATAGTCCCACTAAGCCCAAACCAGATGGGATGGCGAATCGCTGCAGAATGCTGTGGTAGCAATGCTGGTTAAGTGTGCCTTGAATTCTAAATAAATCACAGACAGTGTCACCAGCAATGCACCCCCACACCATAACACCTCCTCCTCCATGCTTTCCGGTGGAAAATACACGTGAGATCATCCATTCACCCACACCGCGTCTCACAAATACACGGCGGTTGGAACCAAAAATCTCAAATTTGGACTCCAGACCAAAGGACACATTTCCACCGGTCTAATATCCATTGCTCGTGTTTCTTGGCCCAAGCAAGTCTCTTCTTCTTGTTGGTGTCCTTTAGTAGTGGTTTCTTTGCAGCAATTCACACAGTCTCCTCTGAACAGTTGATGTTGATGTCTGTTACTTGAACTCTGTGAAGCATTTATTTGGGCTGCAATTTCTGAGCCTGGGAACTCTAATTAACTTATCCTCTGCAGCAGAGTTAACTCTGGGTCTTCCATTCCTGTGGCGGTCCTCATGAGAGCCAGTTTCATCATAGTGCTTCATGGCTTTTGCAACTGCACTTGAAGAAACTTTCAAAGTTCTAGAAATCTTCCAGATTGACTGACCTTTATGTCTTAAATTAATGATGGACTGTTGTTTCTCTTTGCTTATTTGAGCTGTTCTTGCCATAATATGGACTTGGTCTTTTAACAAATAGGGCTATCTTCTGTCAGCCCAGCTGGAGAGAACATAGCTTTTGGCCCCAAACCGTTTGTGCGTGTAAGCAACACAACATTCAGCACACCAGAGAATTGGCTAATCAAACTGGAACTTGTCAAAATGTTCATGTCTCTCCATGTTTCAGTTGTTAGTGTTATTGACCCGGAATTTTCATGTTCCTGTTTTTTGGTTTTATCTATACTGAACAAAAATATAAACGCAACATGTAAAGTGTTGGTCCCATGTTTCATGAGCTGAAATAAAAGATTCCAGAAATGTTCGATACACACAAAAAGCTTATTTCTCTCAACTTTGTGCCACATTTGTTTACATCCCTGTTAGTGAGCATTTCTCCTTTGCTAAGATAATCCATCCACCTGACAGGTGTGGCATATCAAGAAGCTGATTAAACGGCATGATCATTACTCAGCTGCACCTTGTGCTGGGGACAATAAAAGGCCATTCTAAAATGTGCAGTTTTGTCACACAACACAATGCCACAGATGTCTCAAATTTTGAGGGAGCGTGCAATTGGCATGCTAATTGCAGGAATGTCCACCAGAGCTGTTGCCAGAGAATTGAATGTTAATTTCTCTACCATAAGCCGCCTCAACATCGTTTTAGAGAATTTTGGCAGTACGTCCAACCGCCCTCAGAACCGCAGACCACGTGTAACCACGCCAGCCCAGGACCTCCACATCCGGCTTATTCACCTGCGTGACCAGCCATCCGGACAGCAGATGAAACTGAGGAGTATTTCTGTCTGTAATAAAGCCATTTTTGTTTGGGGAAAAAAATTCTGATTGGCTTGGCCTGGGCCTGGCCCCCAAGTGGGTGGGCCTATGCCCTTCCAGGCCCACACATGGCTGTGCCCCTGCCCAATCGTAAAATCCATAGATTAGGGCTTAATTTATTTAAATTGACTGATTTCTTTATATGAACTGTAACTCAGTAAAATCTTTGAAATTGTTGCATGTTGCATTTATATTTTTGTTCAGTGTACTTTATCTCTGTCGCTTCTGTCATCTATAGCTTCTTTATATACATGGATGAATAACAAACTTCTTTCTCTCCCATCTCCCCCTCTTTCTCTCCCATCTCCCCCTCTTTCTCTCCCATCTCCCCCTCTTTCTCTCCCATCTCCCCCTCTTTCTCTCCCATCTCCCCCTCTTTCCCTCCCATCTCCCCCTCTTTCTCTCCCATCTCCCCCTCTTTCTCTCCCATCTCCCCCTCTTTCCATCCCTCGCTTTCTCTCTCCCCCTCTTCACAGAGAAGCAATGAGGAATTACCTGAAGGAGCGAGGAGACCAAACTGTCCTGATCCTGCATGCAAAAGTTGCCCAGAAATCTTATGGCAATGAAAAAAGGTAACCGACCACCACTTACCCTACACGCAACTTTCCACACTCTCCATACTCCTCAAACAGTCCCTACCCGGTGTAGTACCTCACACAGTCCCTACCCGGTGTAGTACCTCACACAGTCCCTACCCGGTGTAGTACCTCACACAGTCCCTACCCGGTGTAGTACCTCACACAGTCCCTACCTGGTGTAGTACCTCACACAGTCCCTACCCGGTGTAGTACCTCACACAGTCCCTACCCGGTGTAGTACCTCACACAGTCCCTACCCAAAAAGGCACGTTGAAGAGTTCCCTGTTTCATTAGAAGTCTAGGGTTAATTGTATGGACTAAAAGGAGGTAGAAAAAAGCAAAGCCACATTCCGTTGTGTCTGTGTGTGATGTAGGTGTTTTGGCCCCTCCGGCTTTCCATTTCCTACCGCGGCCAGACGGGGTTAAGCGGTTAAGTTCTCTGCAGGCACATCCAGGAGGTTAAAGGGTACATGGCAGGGGAATGGTAGAGTTAGGGGGTAGGGCACATTCATGCCCCCAGACATGTAGGGTTACTGTGGTAGGTAGGGGGTAATGACTGGGTAGAAGTGGGGAGGCTGTTTCCTAGTTGCTGTACTCTAGTGTTAGGTTAGAATTGTGGATGGTGTGTGTGTAGGGAGTAAATCAACTGTTCTGAATATGATCATCCAGTTGTAGGGGGTTAGACAGAATGAAGCCTTGGAGGGGACCTTGCATCAGGTTGGCTCTCTCTCTCTCTCTCTCTCTCTCTCTCTCGCTCTCGCTCTCGCTCTCTAGTACCAGTCAAAAGTTTGGACACCTACTCATTCAAGGGTTTTTCTTTATTTAAAAAATTGTCTACATTGTAGAATAATAGTGACGACATCAAAACTATGAAATTACACATATGGAATCATGTAGTAACCAAAAGTGTTAAACAAATCTAAATATATTTGAGATTCTTCAAATAGCCACCCTTTGCCTTGATGACAGCTTTGCACACTCTTGGCATTCTCTCAACCAGCTTCACCTGGAATGCTTTTCCAACAGTCTTGAAGGAGTTCCCACATATGCTGAGCACTTGTTGGCTGCTTTTCCTTCACTCTGCCGTCTGACTATTCCCAAACCATTTCAATTGGGTTGAGGTCGGGGAATTGTGGAGGCCAGGTCACCTGATGCAGCACTCCATCACTCTCCTTCTTGGTAAAATAGCCCTTACACAGCCTGGGGGTGTGTTGGGTCATTGTCCTGTTAAAAAACAAATGATAGTCCCACTAAGCCCAAACCAGATGGGATGGCGTAACGCTGCAGAATGCTGTGGTAGCCATGCTGGTTAAGTGTGCCTTGAATTCTAAATAAATCACAGACAGTGTCACCAGCAAAGCACCATAACACCACCTCCTCCATGCTTTCCAGTGGGAAATACACATGCGGAGATCATCCGTTCACCCACACCACGTCTCACAAAGACAAAAATCTCCAATTTGGACTCCAGACCAAAGGACAAATTTCCACCAGTCAAATGTCCATTACTCGTGTATCTTGGACCAAGCAGGTCTCTTCTTCTTATTGGTGTCCTTTAGTAGTGGTGTCTTTGCAGCAATTCGACCACACAGTCCCCTCTGAACAGTTGATGTGGAGATGTGTTTGTTACTTGAACTCTGTGAAGCATTTATTTGGGCTGCAAATTCTGAGCCTGGGAACTCTAATGAATGTATCCTCTGCAGCAGAGGTAACTCTGGGTCTTCCATTCCTGTGGCGGTCCTCATGAGAGCCAGTTTCATCATAGCGCTTGATGGTTTTTGCGACTGCACTTGAAGAAACTTTCAAAGTTCTTCAAATCTTCCAGATTGACTGACCTTCATGTCTTAAAGTAATGATGGACTGTCGTTTCTCTTTGCTTATTTGAGCTGTTCTTGCCATAATATGGACTTGGTCTTTTAACAAATAGGGCTATATTCTGTATACCCCCCTACCTTGTCACAACACAACTGATTGGCTCAAACGCATTAAGAAGGAAAGAAATTCCACAAATTAACTTTTAAGAAGGCACACCTGTTAATTGAAATGCATTCCAGGTGACTACCTCATGAAGCTGGTTGAGAGAATGCCAAGAGTGTGCAAAGCTGTCATCAAGGCAAAGGGTGGCTATTTGAAGAATCTCAAATATAAAATATTATTTGATTTGTTTAACACTTTTTTGGTTACTACATGATTCCATATGTGTTCTTTTATAGTTTTGATGTCTTCACTATTATTCTACATTGTAGAATAAATTAGGGCTGGGTTTGATCATTGGAGCCCTGCCTGCCACTTCACCGGAATTATGTCTTTAGTAAATCAGCAGCCCTCAGTCAACACTGTGACACCTCTGAGTTTTGGAGCACGAGAGAGGAGGAGCAGCAGTGTGTGTGTGACTGCGTGTGTGTGACTGTGCGTGTGTGTGACTGTGCGTGTGTGTGACTGTGCGTGTGTGTGACTGTGCGTGTGTGTGACTGTGTGTGTGTGTGTGACTGCGTGTGTCAGTATGTTAAATAGTTGAATTCCTCCCCTCTCCTCTGTCCTCTCTGGTTAAAGTCACACTGACCAGGACAGAAGATGTGAGGGGGGCCCGTTGTCGGGGTTAGGGTGAGGGGGTCCAGTTTTGGGGGTAAATCCTTTGTAGCAATGCACCCTTGGACACATCAGACCTCCAGTCATTCAAGTGTTCATAGTCGGTCATAAACCCCAAAAACCCAGAACATTTATACATGCCACATTCTTCTTATCTACCACCTGCTCACTCACTCACTATTGAGTCATTCACCTAAGCCCTATTCAGACGGGATTCCTTTTACTTGGGGAGGTCGGGTAATGTCATTATGTGCATGAGCATAAAACACCACATATGTAATTTTTTGTCCCGTCTTGAGTGTGCCATGGCAGTCATTTTTACATGGCAGTAGAGTAACTATTCCAGACAGAATAACCTACTGTTTTTTGTCAAACTCCAAGCTCCTCTGACAAAACTAGTCCCGTGCGTAACGAAATCCCCTGTGTTTTTCCGAGACATTACGGAGATTGACAGGTGCTTTGATCAGTTTGAGAAAGAAAACAAGAAGCGCTCTGTATATATTATATTATATATTAATGATATATTATATTATATATTATTGCGGCAGGTAGCTTAGTGGGTAAGAGCGTTGTGCCAGTAACCGAAAGGTCGCTGGTTCTAATCCCCGAGCCGACTAGGTGAAAAAATCTGTCTGTGCCCTTAAGCAAGGCACTTAACCCTAATTACTCCTGTAAGTCGCTCTGGATAAGAGCGTCTGCTAAATGACTCAAATGTAAATATTATATATTAATTATATATTTTATATTAATTATATATTATATTAAATATTTATTATATATTAAATTATATAGATTTCAAATGAATGGATAAACTTTCACATTGAGTACTTTTGTTTATAGGCTTCGTCTTGTGCCAATGAATAGAAATTGAACATCGCCAAATGCGGCAGATTAATGAAATGCGCTATAAAACGTATTGTGCCTTGGCCTATTTAATGAAAATCTGGCTGTAAATGTAGGTAATAGATCGCACATCAGGGCGTCCCCGATTCCCCACTGAGCTAATATTTTTGGAAATGGCAGGTTCACTTTCTCATAACGCAGTTCAAGTGCGGTGCGCTGTTCAGCAGCTCTCATCAGTAGGATGGGGGGGGGGCTTTTCATTAGGAGGGACGTCTACGTGGATCGCTAAAATAAAGATTATTATTATTATTATCACACTTCCTCAATTTAAATATTATGGGGACACCTACACATTTGGCAGCCAAGCACAAGTATTCAGCTTGGCATGATGTTTAATATATTCACGCTTAGAATAAAAATCTCCAGGTTTCCATCATATGAGTTCAAAAATATATACAGTATATCAAAAATACAGGGGGCAGTTTGGAAATACTATTCCTGTGTGAATTGTTATCTGGAATAAGGCACATGCTGGGTAAACACTTACACAACCTACATTTGAGTCTCTCTGTAGTGTAACTGTAGTCTCTCTGTAGTGTAACTGTAGTCTCTCTGTAGTGTAACTGTAGTCTCTCTGTAGTGTAACTGTCATCTCTGTAGTGTAACTGTAGTCTCTCTGTAGTGTAACTGTAGTCTCTCTGTAGTGTAACTGTAGTCTCTCTGTAGTGTAACTGTCATCTCTGTAGTGTAACTGTAGTCTCTCTGTAGTGTAACTGTAGTCTCTCTGTAGTGTAACTGTAGTCTCTCTGTAGTGTAACTGTAGTCTCTCTGTAGTGTAACTGTAGTCTCTCTGTAGTGTAACTGTAGTCTCTCTGTAGTGTAACTGTAGTCTCTCTGTAGTGTAACTGTAGTCTCTCTGTAGTGTAACTAATCTCTCTGTAGTGTAACTGTCGTCTCTCTGTAGTGTAACTGTCGTCTCTCTGTAGTGTAACTGTCGTCTCTCTGTAGTGTAACTGTAGTCTCTCTGTAGTGTAACTGTAGTCTCTCTGTAGTGTAACTGTCGTCTCTCTGTAGTGTAACTGTAGTCTCTCTGTAGTGTAACTGTAGTCTCTCTGTAGTGTAACTGTAGTCTCTCTGTAGTGTAACTGTAGTCTCTCTGTAGTGTAACTGTAGTCTCTCTGTAGTGTAACTGTCATCTCTGTAGTGTAACTGTAGTCTCTCTGTAGTGTAACTGTAGTCTCTCTGTAGTGTAACTGTAGTCTCTCTGTAGTGTAACTGTAGTCTCTCTGTAGTGTAACTGTAGTCCCTCTGTAGTGTAACTGTAGTCTCTCTGTAGTGTAACTGTCATATCTGTAGTATAACTGTAGTCTCTCTGTAGTGTAACTGTAGTCTCTCTGTAGTGTAACTGTAGTCTCTCTGTAGTGTAACTGTAGTCTCTCTGTAGTGTAACTGTAGTCTCTCTGTAGTGTAACTAATCTCTCTGTAGTGTAACTGTCATCTCTGTAGTGTAACTGTAGTCTCTCTGTAGTGTAACTGTAGTCTCTCTGTAGTGTAACTGTAGTCTCTCTGTAGTGTAACTGTAGTCTCTGTAGTGTAACTGTCGTCTCTCTGTAGTGTAACTGTCGTCTCTCTGTAGTGTAACTGTCGTCTCTCTGTAGTGTAACTGTAGTCTCTCTGTAGTGTAACTGTAGTCTCTCTGTAGTGTAACTGTAGTCTCTCTGTAGTGTAACTGTAGTCTCTCTGTAGTGTAACTGTAGTCTCTCTGTAGTGTAACTGTCATCTCTGTAGTGTAACTGTAGTGTAACTGTAGTCTCTCGGTAGTGTAACTGTAGTCTCTCTGTAGTGTAACTGTAGTCTCTCTGTAGTGTAACTGTAGTCTCTCTGTAGTGTAACTGTAGTCTCTCTGTAGTGTAACTGTAGTCTCTCTGTAGTGTAACTGTAGTCTCTCTGTAGTGTAACTGTCATCTCTCTGTAGTGTAACTGTCATCTCTCTGTAGTGTAACTGTAGTCTCTCTGTAGTGTAACTGTAGTCTCTCTGTAGTGTAACTGTCGTCTCTCTGTAGTGTAACTGTCGTCTCTCTGTAGTATAACTGTCGTCTGTCTGTAGTATAACTGTAGTCTCTCTGTAGTGTAACTGTAGTCTCTCTGTAGTGTAACTGTAGTCTCTCTGTAGTGTAACTGTAGTCTCTCTGTAGTGTAACTGTAGTCTCTCTGTAGTGTAACTGTAGTCTCTCTGTAGTGTAACTAGTCTCTCGGCAGTGTAACTGTAGTCTCTCTGTAGTGTAACTGTAGTCTCTCTGTAGTGTAACTGTAGTCTCTCTGTAGTGTAACTGTAGTGTAACTGTAGTCTCGGTAGTGTAACTGTAGTCTCTCTGTAGTGTAACTGTAGTCTCTCTGTAGTGTAACTGTAGTCTCTCTGTAGTGTAACTGTCGTCTCTCTGTAGTGTAACTGTCGTCTCTCTGTAGTGTAACTGTCGTCTCTCTGTAGTGTAACTGTAGTCTCTCTGTAGTGTACCTGTAGTCTCTCGGCAGTGTAACTGTAATCTCTCTGTAGTGTAACTGTAGTCTCTCTGTAGTGTAACTGTAGTATCTCGGTAGTGTAACTGTAGTCTCTCTGTAGTGTAACTGTAGTCTCTCTGTAGTGTAACTGTAGTCTCTCTGTAGTGTAACTGTAGTATCTCGGTAGTGTAACTGTAGTCTCTCTGTAGTGTAACTGTAGTCTCTCTGTAGTGTAACTGTCGTCTCTCTGTAGTGTAACTGTCATCTCTGTAGTGTAACTGTAGTCTCTCTGTAGTGTAACTGTAGTCTCTCTCTAGTGTAACTGTCGTCTCTCTGTAGTGTAACTGTCATCTCTCTGTAGTGTAACTGTCATCTCTCTGTAGTGTAACTGTAGTCTCTCTGTAGTGTAACTGTAGTCTCTCTGTAGTGTAACTGTCGTCTCTCTGTAGTGTAACTGTCGTCTCTCTGTAGTATAACTGTAGTCTCTCTGTAGTGTAACTGTAGTCTCTCTGTAGTGTAACTGTAGTCTCTCTGTAGTGTAACTGTAGTCTCTCTGTAGTGTAACTGTAGTCTCTCTGTAGTGTAACTGTAGTCTCTCTGTAGTGTAACTGTAGTCTCTCTGTAGTGTAACTGTAGTCTCTCTGTAGTGTAACTAGTCTCTCGGCAGTGTAACTGTAGTCTCTCTGTAGTGTAACTGTAGTCTCTCTGTAGTGTAACTGTAGTCTCTCTGTAGTGTAACTGTAGTGTAACTGTAGTCTCTCTGTAGTGTAACTGTAGTCTCTCTGTAGTGTAACTGTAGTCTCTCTGTAGTGTAACTGTCGTCTCTCTGTAGTGTAACTGTCGTCTCTCTGTAGTGTAACTGTAGTCTCTCTGTAGTGTAACTGTAGTCTCTCTGTAGTGTAACTGTAGTCTCTCTGTAGTGTAACTGTATTCTCTCTGTAGTGTAACTAGTCTCTCGGCAGTGTAACTGTAGTCTCTCTGTAGTGTAACTGTACTCTCTCTGTAGTGTAACTGTAGTCTCTCTGTAGTTTACCTGTAGTCTCTCGGCAGTGTAACTGTAGTCTCTCTGTAGTGTACCTGTAGTCTCTCTGTAGTGTAACTGTAGTCTCTCTGTAGTGTAACTGTAGTCTCTCGGTAGTGTAACTGTAGTCTCTCGGTAGTGTAACTGTAGTCTCTCGGTAGTGTAACTGTAGTCTCTGTAGTGTAACTGTAGTCTCTCTGTAGTGTAACTGTAGTCTCTCTGTAGTGTAACTGTAGTCTCTCTGTAGTGTAACTGTACTCTCTCTGTAGTGTAACTGTAGTCACTCTGTAGTGTAACTGTAGTCTCTCTGTAGTGTAACTGTAGTCTGTAGTTCCAACTCAATATTAGGTAGGTGTTCAGTGTATAGGCACACACACGTTAGTTAGGGTTTCATTCTGAACAGACCAACGTGTGTTTGGGTCAGCTCTCTGGGAGTGTGTCCCTCTGTGTGTGTTTTACAATATGAAAGCTTGTCTGTGTGTTGATACACAAAGGAGCTCTGAGCGTGAATGAGTTGCGTGCGTATAGAGGGGTTTTCCTCAGAAAGATCCCGCTCTTTCGCTCTCCTCTTTTTAGGAGGTGAAAGCAGACATCACTCTCACACAGACTCGTGTTATGTGTCACTCTCCTCCTCCTCAGACTAGACATACAGTGTTTGTCTCCATGTGACCCACTTTTCATTTTTACCCACATGCTCATAAAAACAAACCATTTTAGTTCTGTTGAAGAGCAAAATGGGTGAAAAGATTTTATGTTTCTCCCTAAAGAGGGGACATGACTTATAAGATAGACTAGAAAAAGTGTTGTTTTTGGCATCTTTGTTTTTCTCCTGACCTGTATAGCTGATAGGCTACTGGCTAAAATTCAAGTTCTTGTCAGATTAGACTCGAGCGAGCCAAATGGGTTCTTGTATTAACATTTCCCTTTCCCCTTTGAAATTAAACAAGGTTTTACAGGATTTTAGTAGCTGTTTTGCCAAGTTGTCTGTCACTCAAAAGAAATGCACTGACACCCTGGCTGAAATGTCATTCCCAATTACGACTACTGTATTTGTGATGTCACACTGCCATCTAGTGGCAGAGTCTCTAACATGCGGTATGACATTTTCTGAAAATTCTGGACCGACTGACCGACCCACCGACCGACCAGACTAGATTCTAGACTGTTCTATCCTCAGTGTATGTCTGGTATGTCTGCGTAAAGTCATTATAGCTACTAATAATTTGTTGTGTTTGTAGGCTGGGCAGTAGTCTGTACACTGAGTATATAAAACATTAAGAACACCTGCTCTATACATGACATTGACTGACCAGGTGAATCCAGGTGAAAGCTATGATTCCTTATTGATGTCACAAATTCACATCAATCAGTGTAGATGAAGGAGAGGAGACAGGTTAAATAAGGAATTTTTTTTAGCCTTGAGACAATTGAGGATTGTGTATGTGTGCCATTCAGAGGGTGAATGGGGAAAAACAAAAGATTGAAGTGCCTTTGAATGGGGTATGGTAGTAGGTGCCAGGCGCACCGGTTTGTGTCAAGAACTGCAGCTCTGCTGGGTTTTTCACGCTCAACAATTTCCTGTGTGTATCAAGAATGTTCCACCACCTAAAGGACATCCAGCCAACCTGACACAACTGTGGGACGGCGTTGGAGTCAACATGGGCCAGCATCCCTGTGGAACGCTTTCGACATTTTGTAGAATCCATGCCCCCGACGAATTGAGGCTGTTCTGAGGGCAAAAGGGGGGTGCAACTCAATATTAGAAAGGTGTTCCTAATGTTTGGTATACTCAGTGTATGTTAATTATACTGGTGTGTGTGTGTGTGTACAGGTTCTTCTGTCCACCCCCGTGTGTGTACCTGATGGGCTCTGGCTGGAAGAAGAAGAGAGAGGAGATGGAGAGAGAGGGCTGTTCAGAGCAAGAGGCCCAGCCCTGTGCCTTTATAGGGATAGGAAACTCTGACCAGGAGATGCAGCAACTCAACATCGAGGGAAAGGTAGGGTCCTGTACACTTATACTCCTATTTCTCTCACTTTTACTCCCTCTTTCTCGTTCTTCCTCTCCCCCTCACCCCCCCCCCTCTCTCTCTCTCTCTCTCTCTCTCTCTCTCTCTCTCTCTCTCTCTCTCTCTCTAGCTCCCCCTCACCCCCCCCCTCTCTCTCTCCCCCTCACCCCCCCACTCTCTCTCTCCCCCTCCCTCTCTCTCTCTCCCCTCCCTCTCTCTCTCTTCCCCTCCCCCCCTTCTCTCTCTCCCCCCCACTCTCTCTCTCTCTCTCCCCCTCACCCCCCCCACTCTCTCTCTCTCTACCCCTCCCTCTCTCTCTCCCCCCTCCCTCTCCCCCTCCCTCTCTCTCTCCCCCTCCCCCTCACCCCCCCTCTCTCTCTCCCTCTCTCTCTCTCTCTCCCCCTCACCCCCCTCTCCCCCTCACCCCCTCTCTCTCTCTCTCTCTCCCCCTCACCCCCCCTCTCTCTCCCCCTCACTCCCCCCACTCTCTCTCCCCCTCACCCCCCCCATTCTCTCTCTCTCTCTCTCTCCCTCCCCCTCACCCCCCCTCTCTCCCCCTCCCTCTCTCTCTCTTCCCCTCCCCCCTCTCTCTCTCTCTCCACCCCACTCTCTCTCTCCCCCTCACCCCCCACTCTCGCTCTCTCTCACCCCCTCTCTCTCTCTCTCTCTCTCTCTCTCTCTCTCTCTCTCTCTCTCTCTCTCTCTCTCTCGCTCTCGCTCTCGCTCTCGCTCTCGCTCTCGCTCTCGCTCTCTCTCTCTCTCCACACACCAAAGTAATGACTAACTGGTGCCTGGCCTTATTTTCTCCCTCCGTCCCACTCAGAACTATTGCACAGCCAAAACCTTGTACATATCAGACTCCGACAAGAGAAAGCACTTCATGCTGTCGGTCAAGATGTTCTACGGCAACAGCGCCGACATCGGCGTCTTCCTGAGTAAGAGAATCAAAGTCATCTCCAAGCCCTCCAAGAAGAAACAGTCCCTGAAGAACGCAGACCGTGAGTCACACAAATGCCAACGCGCAAACACACACAATGTTAGTATCAGTCCTTAGGTCCCTGCTCAAATGCTTTGAAATGCATCCTTCCTTACTCTCTTTGAGGTAATCATTGATCTAACATGACGTGGCTCGTGAAATATGTGTATTGAAACCCTTTACTCTATTCTATCGTGGTAAACCAATGCTGATCTACCGTTCACAAGGCTAGTATTGCTCTTCAACAAAGTTTCCGTGTTTGCCAGTCTGGTAGCTAGATGGCGCTACAGCTCAAAAACCAGATGACAACTGATGCATGAAAATGACCCTTTGTTCAATATTGTTTAAGTAGCTACAGTGTTTGTTTTGTGTCTGCTTTCTACCCTCTTCTTCTCTTGTTGTTGTTCTCACACATCTCACCATCTAGACGGGGGACATGTTGGGCTTGTTCTCACACATCTCACCATCTAGACGGGGGACATGTTGGGCTTGTTCTCACACATCTCACCACCTAGACGGGGGACATATCTCACCACCTAGACGGGGGACATGTGTGGTCTCTTTATCTCTCTCTCTGTGTGTCTCTCTAACTGCAGTGTGTATCGCATCGGGGACCAAGGTGGCCCTGTTCAACCGGTTGCGGTCCCAGACGGTCAGCACACGCTACCTACATGTGGAGGGGGGTAACTTCCACGCCAGCTCCCAGCAATGGGGTGCCTTCTACATCCACCTGTGTGAGTCTCGTACAAACACACACACACACACACACACACACACTGTAAAAATGCTTCATACTCAGAGTGTATGGGTAATGTATGTGTGCAAGGGCAATGTACAGTGCATTCGGAAAGTATTCAGACTCCTTCCTTTTTTCCACATTTTGTTACGTTACAGCCTTATTCTAAAATGGATTAAATTAAATGTTTTCCTCATCAATCTACACACAATACCCCATAATGACAAATCAAAAAACAGGTTTTCAGAGGTTTTGGCACATTTATTAAAAATAAAAAAACAGAAAACCTTATGTACATAAGTATTTTGACCCTTTGCTATGAGACTCGTTATGGAGCTCAGGTGCATCCTGTTTCCATTGATCATCCTTGAGATGTTTCTACAACTTGATTGGAGTCCACCTGTGGTAAATTCAATTGATTGGACATGATTTGGAAAGGCACACACCTGTCTATATAACGTCACACAGTTGACAGAGGTCGAAGGAATTGTCCGTAGAGCTCCGAGACAGGATTGCGTCGAGGTACAGATCTGGGGAAGGGGACCAAAACATTTCTGCAGCATTGAAGGTCCCCAAAAACACAGTGGCCTCAATCATTCTTAAATGGAAGAAGTTTGGAACCACCAAGACTCTTCCTAGAGCTGGCCGCCCGGCCAAACTGAGCAATCAGGGGAAAGGGGCCTTGGTCAAGGAGGTGACCAAGAAACCCGATGGTCACTCTGACAGAGCTTTAGAGTTCCTCTGTGGAGATGGGAGAACCTTCCAGAAGGACAACCATCTCTGCAGCACTCCACCAATCAGGCCATTATGGTAGAGTGGCCAGACGGAATCCACTCCTCAGTAAAAGGCACATGACAGCCCGCTTGGAGTTTGCCAAAAGGCACCTAAAGACTCTCTGACCATGAGAAACAAGATTCTCTGGTCTGATGAAACCAAGATTGAACTCTTTGGCCTGAATGCCAAGCGTCACGTCTGGAGGAAACCTGGCACCATCCCTACGGTGAAGCATGGTGGTGGCAGCATCATGCTGTGGGGATGTTTTTCAGCGGCAGGGACTGGGAGACTAGTCAGGATCAAGGGAAAGATGAACGGAGCCAAGTACAGAGAGATCCTTGATGAAAACCTGCTCCAGAGCGCTCAAGACCTCAGACTGGGGTGACTGTTCACCTTTCAACAGGACAACGACCCTAAGCACACAGCCAAGACAACGCAGGAGTGGCTTCGGGACAAGTCTCTGAATGTCCTTGAGTGGCCCAGCCAGAGCCCGGACTTGAACCCGATCGAACATCTCTGGAGAGACCTGAACATTCAGACCCCTTTACTTTTTCCACATTTAGTTTCGTTACAGCCTTATTCTAAAACTGATTAAATTGTTTTTTTTCCCCCCTCATCAATCTACACACAATACCCCATAATGACAAAGCAAAAACATTATCATTATATAAGTATTCAGACCCTTTACTCAGTACTTTGTTGAAGCACTTTTGGCAGCGATTACAGCATCGAGTCTTCTTGGGCATGATGCTACAAGCTTGGCACACCTGTATTTGGGGAGTTTCTCCCATTTTTCTCTGCAGATCCTCTCAAGCTCTGTCAGGTTTGATGGGGAGCGTCACTGCACAGCTATTTTCAGGTCTCTCCAGAGATGTTCGATCGGGTTCAAGTCCGGGCTCTGGCTGGGCCACTCAAAGACATTCAGAGACTTGTCTCGAAGCCACTTCTGCGTTGTCTTGGCTGTGTGCTTAGGGTCATTGTCCTGTTGGAAGGTGAATCTTCGCCCCAGTCAGAGGTCCTGAACGCTCTTGAACAGGTTTTCATAAAGGATCTCTCTGTACTTTGCTCCGTTAATCTTTCCCTCGATCCTGACTAGTCTCCCAGTCCCTGCCACTGAAAAACATCCCTACAGCATGATGCTGCCACCACCATGCTTCACCGTAGGGATGGTGCCAGGTTTCCTCCAGACGTGACACTTGGCATTCAGGCCAAAGAGTTCAATCTTGGTTTCATCAGACCAGAGAATCTTGTTTCTCATGGTCTGAGAGTCTTTAGGTGCCTTTTGACAAACTCCAAGCAGGCTGTCATGTGCCTTTTACAGAGGAGTGGCCTCCGTCTGTCCACTCTACCATAAAGGCCTGATTGGTGGAGTGCTGCAGAGATGGTTGTCCTTCTGGAAGGTTCTCCCATCTCCACAGAGGAACTCTGGAGCTCTGTCAGAGTGACCATTGGGTTCTTGTTCACCTCCCTGACCAAGGCCCTTTTGGTACCCTTCCCCAGATCTGTGCCTCGACACAATCCTGTCTCGGAGCTCTACGGACAATTCCTTCGACCTCTTGGCTTGGTTTTTGCTCTGACATGCACTGTCAACTGTGGGACCTTATACAGACACGTGTGTTCCTTTACAAATCATGCCCAATCAATTGAATTTACCACAGGTGGACTCCAACCAAGTTGTATAAACATCTCAAGGATGATCAATGGAAACAGGATGCACCTGAGATCAATTTCGAGTCTCATAGTAAAGGGTCTGAATACTTATGTAAATAAGGTATTTCTGTTATTTATTTTGTATACATTTGCAAACATTTCAAAAAAACAGTTTTCGCTTTGTCATTATGGGGTATTGTGTGTAGATTGAGGATCTTTTTTTATTTAATTCATTTTAGAATAAGGCTGTAACGTAACAAAATGTGGAAAAAGTCAAGGGGTCTGAATACTTTCCAAATGCACTGTGTGTGTGTGAATTGTTATTTACCAAATGGCAATATCATGCTTTGTTTTAAATGGAGTTGTAGAGAGGCTGGCCTTACATTATATTTCCACCCTAAAATGCTTCATACTCAGTGTAAGGGTATGTGCTATTGTAACATAAGATTAATGTTGTGTGTCCTGTTCCCCAGTGGATGACGAGGAGTCTGAAGGAGAGGAGTTCACTGTGAGAGATGGCTACATCCACTACGGACAGACTGTCAAACTGGTCTGCTCGGTCACTGGGATGGCCCTGCCACGACTGGTACTGCCCACCACTTCACTCTCTTTTTTATGTCTGTTTCTCACCTCTCTCCATGTTTCTCACCTCTCTCCATGTTTCTCACCTCTCTCCATGTTTCTCACCTCTCTCCATGTTTCTCACCTCTCTCCATGTTTCTCACCTCTCTCCATGTTTCTCACCTCTCTCCATGTTTCTCACAGAACTCTTTATTTTTGTGTCTTGTGTAAGTCTTTTTTTATGTTAATATTCTCCCTCTCTTTCTATCTTAATTACCAACAGACACACACACACACACACACATTCATGAAAGTTACTGATGTTATTTGTACACTGAGCTCCGACAACTAAACACCATCCTGTCTGTGTGTGTCAGATCATCCGTAAGGTGGACAAGCAGACGGCCTTGTTGGATGCAGACGACCCCGTCTCCCAGCTCCACAAGTGTTCCTTCTACCTGAAGGACACAGAGCGCATGTACCTGTGCCTTTCCCAAGAGAGGATTATCCAGTTTCAAGTGAGTGAAAAACTACTTTCAATTACATGTTGAGACTACCTTCCATTACAAGTTGAGACTACCTTCCATTACACGTTGAGACTACCTTCCATTACAAGTTGAGACTACCTTCCATTACAAGTTGAGACTGCCTTCCATTACAAGTTGAGACTGCCTTCCATTACAAGTTGAGACTGCCTTCCATTACAAGTTGAGACTGCCTTCCATTACAAGTTGAGACTACCTTCCATTACAAGTTGAGACTACCTTCCATTACAAGTTGAGACTGCCTTCCATTACAAGTTGAGACTGCCTTCCATTACAAGTTGAGACTACCTTCCATTACACGTTGAGACTACCTTCCATTACACGTTGAGACTGCCTTCCATTACAAGTTGAGACTGCCTTCCATTACAAGTTGAGACTGCCTTCCATTACAAGTTGAGACTGCCTTCCATTACAAGTTGAGACTACCTTCCATTACAAGTTGAGACTGCCTTCCATTACAAGTTGAGACTGCCTTCCATTACAAGTTGAGACTGCCTTCCATTACAAGTTGAGACTGCCTTCCATTACAAGTTGAGACTACCTTCCATTACAAGTTGAGACTACCTTCCATTACAAGTTGAGACTACCTTCCATTAGAAGTAACGACTACCATCCATTAGAAGTTGTTTTAACTTCCAATTAAATTAAGTCACAACATTCTACTCAAACTACACACTACCATATGCCATTATTTTTAAATCGACCCCATACTTGCAGTAACCAATCAGAATTATCTTATGAGAAAATGATTATTGGATGATGAACATTAGTTGGTTCCTATGGTGATACCCAGTTTACAATCTTCAAATTGAACATTGTTGATCAGATCCCACCTGAAAATGGTCGGCAACCCTTGTCAGTGCTCTGTGCAGGTCCCCATTGCTGGAATAGGTAACAGTCTTTGTTTTGCTAAGAGGTTATTCTTCCATTTTGATTCCATCTTCGGTAGATGACGGATTGGAGTGATCCTTATCTTCTGAGTTAATATAACGTTAGGGTGACACGTAATAGGCTCCTCGTGGAGGTGTTATCTCTACATCAGAGATCACCATAGAAACAACTAAACCTGGATACATCCACAGTTGTAACACACAGCTACATTTTACTTTTTTTTTAAATTTTTTTACATTTTAGTAATTTAGCAGACGCTCTTATCCAGAGCGACTTACAGTTAGTGAGTGCATACATAATTTTTTTTTACCCCCCGTGGGAATCGAACCCACAAC